>NC_056746.1:772204545-772462045 GCF_019279795.1 Protopterus annectens | reverse complement strand
TCAGCGGATTCAACATTGTAACTCATTCTATTTTTTTACTTTTGAGGTTTACTTTCGATATGTCTGTCGAAAATTTTTCGACGTTCGACATACTGATAGTAAACTATATATATATATATATATATATAAAAAGGGAAAGCATTGTCAGGAATTAATGATAGAGAAACTGTGGAAGATATTATAAACAGAAAAGAAGAATCAGAAATCATGACAGGAGACCTTAATAAGGTATTTGATACAACTTGACATAAAATCGTATGGGTAATAATGAAAGGATATAATATAAGTGAGAAAGTTAGGAAATTATACATGTCAGAGTATAGTAATAATAAAATAAAAATACTTGTAATTGTTTAGTTAAGCCAAGAAGTATAGTGTAAGACATGGATGTCCAATGTGTTATATACTCTTTGCATTAGTTATGGCTATGATAGTATGTGATATAAATCACAAAATGAAGGAGGTGGGGTATATAACACCTGAAGGGTTAAGAATTCCAGTTCTGATAACATACACAGATGACATTCTAATAATTGCAAAAAACAAAATTTGGTTAAAAAAGTAATAATTTACACAAATTCTAGGGGTGATAAGGACTGCTTTAAATAAAGAGAAAATTACAGGTTAAGGTGATGTGATAAAGACTGGGGGTATATATTTTTCAATAAATGAAATGACTATGTTATGTACAACATTTGGGAATAACTACAGAAGTAGAATTCAATGTGAAACAAACAATACAAGAAATAAAACAAAGTAGTCTGAAAACATATAAATTATTCAGAAAAAAAGGCTTATTTGATAAATTCAGTACCGATGGAAAAATAGCATACTTAGCAAGTGTACCTGAAAAGGAATTATTGCAGATTTTTTTTTTCATTTATATTGGGGTTCTAGACTAAACTTTGTAAAAAGATCAGTTGTGTGTGTAAATAAAGAGGAAGGAGGTTCAGGGCTGATTAACTCAGTGCTATATGCCACTTCATTAAATTGGTACAACGTGTTAAAGTGGATACATGAAAAAGATGAGAGATTAGTAGAAAACTGTACAAATATAAGTATGATAAATTTGGAGGTATGGTATAAAAGGGTAAAAGAGAAAAATAATATATAAATGAAGAAATGCAATGTTACATGTTTTTGTGGAAAATAAAAAATGATGACATAGAAAAAGAAAAGTGTGGTATCACAATGCAATGATAGAACATACTATGTAAAATCCACGAGAAAATCTACCAGATGAAAAAATTAAAGCTTTACAAATAAGAAGCAAATAGTGTAATCAGAAAGTAAAATGTTAGGATTTTTTTTCTGGAGACATATTAATTTAACATGTTTTGATGCTTTGATAAAACTGTTTCTTAACATCATATAAATGCTGTGCCATTCTGTCCCTTAGCCTTCTATTAGTTTTTCCTATATAGAATGATGTGCATGCAGTGCACTTAGCAACACGCACTAAATTCAATGAATCACAATGATGAAAAAATTCACATTTATATTTAGTTATAGGATGTTCAAAATAAACAATAATATATATATATATATATATATATATATATATATATATATATATATATATATATATACTGACAATAATTGCACTTCATATGAGGAAACATGCCTTTACTTACAGTCAAATTACAGTCAAATTTATATCTTTCATGGTGTTATTCATTAAATTAGAACATTTAAAAAGCGATCTATAACACAGTTGTCTCTTCAGACTGGTTTTATTCTTAAACACTATCCTTGGAGACAGTCCAGTTATACTTAAAATATCTTGTGAAATGTTTCAGCAAAACATATTAAATTAATAGGTATATCTCATAGGTTTAAGTTTTCTGTGTTACAATTATTTCTGAATGGAATAAGGAAGGGTGATATTGTAATATGAATGTGAATGGATCAGTAGATTGAGTGCATTAAACAAACCAAGTATAAATGAGTCTTGTTTTTTAAAACTCATACAGAAACTGAGGTTTACTTTATTGATCATGTGACTTATTAATTGTTACTTACACTTGATAAAGCATGGTTTGTATGTGCAAGCTTGTTTTAAATTATTTATGTTAATATTTTTGTGAACTATCTGGCTTTATTTTTACTATTGACATTTTAAACAGTTAGTGAGCCCTTTCTTATTTGCAGTGGTGATAGACAGGTTGACAGATGAGATTAGAAAGGAGGCCTCGTGGACTATGATGTCTGCAGATGACATTGTGATATGTAGTGAGAGTAGGGACCAGGTTGAGGAGACCCTGGAGAGGTGGAGATATGCTTTAGAGAGGAGAGGAATGAAGGTCAACAGGGCTAAAACAGAATATATGTGTGTAAATGAGAGGGAGGGTAAAGGAATGGTGAGGATGCAGGGAGTAGAGTTGGTAAAGGTGGATGAGTTTAAGTATTTGGGATCAACAGTTCAGAGTAATGGTGAGTGTGGAAGAGAGGTGAAGAAGAGAGTACAGGCAGGGTGGAATGGGTGGAGAAGAGTGTCAGGAGTGATTTGTGACAGACGGGTACCAATAAGAGTGAAAGGGAAGGTCTACAAGAGGGTAGTGAGACCAGCTATGTTATATGGGTTGGAGACGGTAGCATTGACGAAAAGGCAGGAGTCAGAGCTGGATGTGGCAGAGTTAAAGATGTTAAGATTTGCACTGGGTGTGACTAGGATGGACAGGATTAGGAATCAGTATATTAGAGGGCCAGCTCAGGTTGGACAGTTTGGAGACAAAGCAAGAGAGGCAAGATTGTGTTGGTTTGGACATGTGCTGAGGAGGGATGCTGGGTATATTGGGAAAAGGATGCTAAGGATGGAGCTGCCAGGTAAGAGGAAAAGAGGGAGGCCTAAGATAAGGTTTATGGATGTGGTGAGAGAGGACATGCAGGCAGTTGGTGTGAAACAGCATGATGCAGAGGACAGGAAGAAATGGAAACAGATGATCCGCTGTGGCGACCCCTAATGGGAAAAGCCTAAAGAAGATGATGATGATCATGAGTGTTTTCCTTGAATATTTTACTGTAAAAATGGTGAAACACTTGCAAGTGTTATGTTTGTATGTTTTCATAGAGGGACATTAAGACACAGTGGCCAGCCTAAATCACATTTCTTTTATGGGGACTTTTCTCATTTAATTAATGAGTTTGACAAGGTACAATGTAACCAGTTGGGGGAGAAAGGACATACAGCAAGAAGGTGTGTGTCTGAATACAGTCTGTGTTAAAAAGGGTCACTAGTGACTGGATTGTCAAATGCAAATATTAAATAATGAAAGAGAAAGGAAAGGCAACAATAGGCTGGGGGACAGGGTGAAATAGATGAATATGAAACTGCAGAAGAATAAGAATAAGAATATATGGAGGAGAAAATGAGGAGAGAGAGAGTGCATCCCGGAAAAGAGATTAAGAGAAGGGACTGGTACTAACATTTTTTGAAGTTTTAGTTAGGAACAAAATCTGATTCTGAGGATCGAGAACTGTTGTACACAAATACAGGAAAAATATTCAATTGGGGAAAGAATAAAAACAAGTAAATGTGATGGGTTTTTCAGCCCATTTAGGTGATAGAAGAAAGGGAGTATATAAAACAGGAAAGGGAATAAAAAGAATAAATGAGAGTTTATGGGATGAAATTGGAAAGTGGGAAATACTGCAATTATGGAAGGATCATATAACCATGAAGGACTTCTACAAAAACTGATCTGAATGGTGGCTTGAACTTTAAAAGAACTACAAAAAGTATACTTTTCATTGCAGGGTGATGTAAGAAAGGAAGAGAGTGTAAAATATGAGAAAATGCATGTAAAATTATTACTCATTTTTGAGAAGAATACAAGAGAGTATTAAGATACTGAAAAAGAAATATATAAAAGAAATCAAGAAAAAAATTAAGGCATTACTGTTTAGGCAAAATTATTATTTACAAGGGAGAAAAGATGGGATATCTGTATATTTGGGTAAAATAGTAAAAAAGGATATTATTATAATGACAGAAGTAAAAAATGTAAAAGGAGAGGTAAGAAGAACACACGCGCAAATCATGAGTATAGTAGTATAGCATGTGGAAAATGTATAAGAGCAAAAAGAAGGAAAATAAGAAAAAACTGAAAGTAAAAAAAAAAATTCAGAATGACTTAAGGACAATTTTGAAAAAAATTACTATTAGTGAGTTAGTGAAGTACTTAGGAAAGTAAATGTTGGTTCAGTATCAGGCCCAGATACAAGAAATTAGTGGACAGGCAAAGACAGTATTATGTAAATGAACTGAACGAATGGTTGAAGGAAGAGTTTGTTGATGAAAAGGTATGCAGTGGGGGAATTAAAACTTACAAGGAAGAAAGATGAGAAGAATGAAATAAAAAAATGGAGCCCCATCACATTAAATAAAACACATTATAACATTTTTTTATGAGAATAATACAGGGAAGGATGAGAGACACTATGGAAAAAAGTATACATGGTATAAAAAGGAAGGGATGTCAGGAATTGTTACTGATTGTGAGAGAAATTGTGGATGATATTATGAGTAAAAGGGAGGATGTCAAACTTATGTTATAGAATAGGTAATAAAACTAGAAGTGCTAGCATATCATAATAATAGAGTACAAGTATTAGTGAATGGGTGTCTGTGTAAAGAACTATGCATGAAATGTGGTATGTGACAAGGATATCACATAAGTGAAATATTGTTTGCACTGGAATTATATACAATAGTGAGTGAGGTAGCTTACAAAAATGGAAGCTGCCACATATGTCATGCAAAAGGAGGTGGAAATTCCAGTAATTCTGACATACAAAGAGAATATAACTGTAATTGCTAAGAACAAAATATGGATGAGGAAAATGATGGTTTGAATGGATGTTTAAAAGAAATGGAAATGACCTTGAATAAAGATAAAAGTAGGGGTGTGGGTGAAGTGGAGAAAATGGGGGGGGGGGTGTTTTACAATGAATGAGGTGTCTTTGCTAGGAATAACATTTGGGAAAAAATATACATTTATGATGCAGTAGGAGAGTCCGAAAAAAGACATGAAAGGAAGATGTCTTCTGTTCAGGATTTATATTTGAGCATTCAGGAAAAAGGTTTATCAGCTGAATTCTATACTAATAGGAAAACACATGTATGTCAAATGATTAATATGATCCCTCAAAAATATGAAAAGGAAGTTGTACAACTGGTGTTTTCTTTCATATGGTGTTCAAGATTAAACCTAGTGAAAGGCGATATGTTTTGCATTAGTGAAGTTACTAGATCTAGTTGTTTATTCTGCATCTCTAAATTTGCATTGAATATTAAAGTTGGCAACAGAAGAGAATGACAAATGAATAGTGAGAATGTTTAAATTTAATAAAGATAGTTCTGTAAGATTATGATAACAGAAAAGAATGTAAATGAGGAAATAAAAAATTATCAAAAAAATTACTAACAAGGAAAATAAAAGTCTATTATACAGAGAAAAAAGGATGTGGTATAACAATGTGATGAAACAATATTATGTAAATCAGTGGGAGAATTTACCAGAAGATGTGATTAAAAACATTAAAGTTAAGCAAAATGGTTTAACAAGACAGTAGTCCCTCAGGATTTAATGGCAGACTGGTAATAAATAAGTTAACAATAAAGAGGACTATGCCATATAAAAATAAACTGAAAGAGTGTGTTTATTTTGAGGGGAGGAAGAGACAACAGAATATGCTTTTTTTAAATGTAAAAGTGTAGTGAAACTCTGGAAAACGTGTGAAGAAAAATGTTTTAGCAATATTAATGACATAAACAATAAAGATATGTGTATGGATATTATAAGAATAAATATATATATAATAAAAATAAATATATATAAAACAAAGAATATGTGAAGGGTAAATAAGAATTTATTTAATGTAATATGGGTTACTGAGAATGAAAGCCTGAATGAAATTTTGTTTAATTTTGTTTAACGGAAAATGGATTTTGGCAGATACACTGTGAAAAATTAGGTTTGTGGAAGGAGGAGTAGGGGTCAGTTATGGAAGAATAACAATGAGGATGTTATAAGAAAAATGATAAACAGAAAAAAATATATAAATATCTACATATATTCCTGGACATAGCTGACTAGTGAAGAGGTTTACCTGCTACTGTTGCGTTCCATCCGTGGATCCTGACATATCTCTAATTCTGGTGTGGAATCAATAACGTCCTGAACATCAGACCATTCATCACTGCTTCCCATCCCTAGCAATTAAAAATAAAAAATGTATTAGGAAATTAAATTCTTAAAATAAGCAGAATTATATCTAAACTGTTTGAAAAATAAGTCTTTCATCAATAGCACCATTATTCTGCCAAAATATCTAAAGACAAAAAAAGTGAGACAATTTAAGTTTCTGACATGAAAAACAGTTGACATTTCATCTATAAAGCATACCACTTCCAGGTTTCATCACTCTTTGGAGTTCACTACCGATGTCATACTATTTATCTAGATATGACATGGAATGCATTTATCTCTTGTCAGTTCTTGTTTACATGTGAACCACTACTTTCCAACTGAGCATTAAGACTACTGACAATGTATACAGTGAGAATACTGTACATACATATGCTCCTGATGCTTCCAAATGTAAGCAGATCCCTAACCAGCAATATATATAACCTGAACTTTCAACAATAAAATCTGTAGTGGAAGCTGCATTCCTACTTAACCCATTAATAGGTGGGACAAGAGGGTGCAAACACTCCTTAAAATCGATATTATGGTTAATATATGTTGCAGAAAGCATGAAATATCATTCAATTCTGATTAAATATTATTTTAATGCTAAATTAAGGCCAGTACTCACAGCCCGGGAATTTGCATTTTCATAGCGGTGATCCACATCTGTGACAATGTGAGGTATTGCCAGCTATGCCAGGAGAAGTAGGGCAGCGGATGTTTGACATATGCCAGCATAGCTAGCTGGAGATTTGTAAAGAATTACATATAATTTGTATACCAAACTGATTTGTACAGATTCTTGTGTTGAAAAATGTATTTGTAAAGCTGCTTGTGTTGAAAAATGTACCAACAGTGTGTCCTGCTGGACAGAAAAGAAATATGCATGTATGGCAAACTGTACTACTGTAACTGATTTGTAACAGCAGATACTGGAAGAGAATAGTTTAAGCTCAGCCCCAGCTAACTTTTAGAAAAATATCCTGAAATTAAATTACTTAATTTAGGCCCTAAAGATTGTATCTTACAACAGTTCTGACTGCAACCAGAGATGAAATGTCTGTGAAAACTAGGGCTAGGAATCTTGCTGTATTGTCCTTAGTAGTGAACGAAATGCTACCCTGGAAGGGGGGAACTGTTAAAGTGGTTTTACGGCTTCCAAGTGCTATAACACATCTTAGCAAAGTGTGTATGGTAACACATATGTGCAAGATTCTTGTTCAGTTTCTAGTAAAGGGGGGTAGTATGGGAACCAGAATTCAGATGACCAAATGTATGTGATGTCATTCTGTAATCCAGCACTGAAATGATGTTTTAATATTAGATAAGACAGAAGTCTCAGAGCAGTCTGTTTTTGAAACATGACATAAAAATGATCACTCACCTACTTCACCTTGCCTTGCTTTAGTAAGTAACCAAGAAATATTAATTCTTTAGATCAGTCAGGAAAATATAGTGAGATTAGTTAAGTACTGTTTTTCTGTACCTGTGTGAATCTACTCATCTCTGTTAGTTTAATATTTCCTGTGACTGAAACTCTGGTATTTATTCTAAATAGATATTTAGTATTTTCATGTTCTCATTTTATATATATATATATATATATATATATATCTTTAAATCTTTCATTGTGGCTGGCCTTTTAGAGAATGTTTTAACCTTTGAAAGTATTTATATTTATAACAAAAACATTCACTGGAAGGCAGCAGAAAAGTACAGTTTTGTACCTACCATAAATGTAGATGTCCGATAGGTATGCATCTGCAGTCATCACATATGGGTTGTCCTGCCGCAGGCAGCCCTTCGGTTGGCCGGATTCCAAAGTCTGGGTCCGGCGTCGGCTGATGTCGCCCTTTCCCCGATGTCACAGCGCCTGGGGTATAAAAGCGTCAGCCGACACCATCTTGGACATACAAGGCCATGTCCAACCCAGAACTGATGAACATGCTTCACCTCAAAAAGTCTAGATCCCTCAGAACTACAAGGGCGGGAGACTTAAACCTTGACACGGTTATTAATAGGACGTGTTGGAGGGACAGATTCATCACCCAGAGACTCCCCATGCTGTGGAACAAAATCCCGGTACATGTGAGGCAGAGCACCTCGCTGGCCTTGTTCAAGAGAAATCTTGACCAATGGATGGGAGATCGCAGATATACCCCAGGGATTACCTCAGTGTCACTGCTTGACAGAGGCACAACAACATAATGGGCATAGTATCCTTCAAACTAAAGGGGTGGTGAAAGCCACAGAACTCTGGGCTAGGCTTATAAATGCCCTTGGGCAGATAGCCTAGTATGAACTTATGAACCTATGAACCTCAGTTTTTCTTGCCCCAGATGCCAGGTTCCCTCTAGGAAGGCTAAACTTGGAAGATAAGCAATAAAAAATCCAAACATATGCAAAAATATATGTATGTAAAAACAAATACACCATAATAGATCCCCCCAGCTAGCTAATAGAGAGGTAAGCACCCTAGGAATACCACAGAGGGGAAGGAGGGAGGGTAAACCTGACTGCAGATGCATACCTATCGGACATCTACATTTATGGTAGGTACAAAACTGTACTATGTCCTTCAAGGATGCATCTGCAGTCATCACATATGGGTAGAATACCATAGCCAATCTGGGGGTGGAGGTACTAGGACAAGGATGGTGTAGCTAAGATACCCTGCAGGACAGCCATAGCAAAGCCTGCTCTGGATCTGGAGTATAAAGGTAAATTGTAATGCTTGGCAAATGTATGCACGGAGCTCCATGTGGCAGCTTGTAAAATGTCTTTTGTAGCCACCCCTGTTAAGAAGGCTGTGGAGTTGGCTGTGGCTCTCGTAGAATGAGGTCTAATGTTAGCTGGTACAGTCTTTCCATGAAATGAGTAACAAAAGCGGATGCAATTTCCTATCCATTTTGAAATTGTCTGTTTGGAAATTGCTTTTCCTTGAGTACCGGCAGCATATGCTACCAGCAGCTGGTCAGTTGTCCTGAAACCTTTAGTTCTGTCCAAGTAGTAGCGCAACTGTCTGTGAATGTCCAGGGTGTGCAGCAGTTTCTCCCCTTTGTTTTGTGGATTTGGGAAGAAGGTAGGCAAGTGAATGGCTTGATTCAATGAAACCCTGGATACCACCTTTGGCATAAAAGTAGGATTAGTTCTTAATGAAACTCTGTCCTGGTGAAAAATAATGAATGGCTGAACTGCCATCAGGGCCTGCAATTCCGAAACCCTTCTTGCTGAGGTTATTGCCAGAAGGAAAGCAGTCTTCCATGAAAGGTACTGTAGATCTGCAGATGCTGCTGGTTCAAATGGAGGCAGTGTTAGTTTTTCCAACACGTAGTTAAGGTCCCAAGCAGGTAGAGGTGAATTCCTAGGAGGTTTGATGTTTTTAATTCCTCTTAGAAACTGTCTTAGGAGAGGATGAGAAAAGACAGGTGAATCAGTATTGTACTCAGCTGAAATTGCTGAAGCATGAATCTTAATAGAAGAGTAAGACAGCCCATTGTGGAACATTTCTGCCAGATATTCCAGGATATGTGCCATGTTCATCATTGTCGCATCTAGGCCCTTTGTGGTGTTCCAGATGAGAAATCTTTTCCATTTTGCTGAATATAACTTCCTTGTGGAAGGGCGGCGAGCTTCCATAATAATATTCTTCACTCTCTGGGATAGCTTATCCTGAGGAGGAGTCAAGGTATTCTCCACGCTGTTAATTGCAATGTTTTCAGGTTGGAATGTAGAGTTTTGTATCTGTGCTGTGTCAGTAGAAGTGGCCATAGAGGTAGGGGTCATGGTTTCGTACGAGACATGCTCCTTAGCAGTGGGTACCAGTGCTGTCTTGGCCAGTCCGGAGCTATCAGAATCACTTTTGGCTGCTCTGCCCTGATCTTCAGTAATACCTTGGTCATTAATGGAATAGGAGGAAATGCATACACTGTCAGATTTCTCCAGCTGAAAGAGAGGGCGTCCACTTTCCAGGCTTGTGGGTGGTATGTCCTTGAGGAGAATTTCTTCAGTTGATGATTGTGGGGGGATGCAAATAGATCTATGTCCGGACTCCCCCAAGATTGTGTTATCTGTTGAAAAATGTCTGGGTGCAGCATCCATTCGTGTGCATCCATGATATTTCTGCTTAAGTTGTCGGCCAGTGTATTGTCCTTCCCTGGCACAAACTGAGCTTGTAGCTGTATATTGAGTTTCAAGGAAAGATCCCATAGATTCATTGCCAGTCTGCAAAGAGGGTAAGAATGGGTACCTCCTTGCTTGTTTATGTACCACATAACTGTGGTGTTGTCTGTCCTTATTAGTAGATGGCCTTGATGCAGAAAGAGTTTGAAGGCCTCGATTGCATGTATCACTGCTAGCATTTCTTTTTGATTTATGTGCATGCGTAGCTCCTTTTGTGACCACTGTCCTTGGATACCTCTGCCCTCCATGTGTGCTCCCCAACCTAGGTCTGAAGTGTCTGTTGTAATAGTTTGGGAGGTTTTTGGCTTTATGAAGGGCAACCCTCTGTTGGACTGGCTGGCCTGAGCCCACCACAGAAATTCCTTGTGAAGGCATGGAATGAGTGGGATTAACGTCTCCAAACTGTGACTGTGCTGAGTCCATAAACTCCTTAGGTACCACTGTAGCTTTCTCATATGTAGCCTTGCTTGTGTAATCAAAAGAATACAGGAAGCCATGTAACCCAGGGCTTGCAGGATTTTCCTTGCAGTCAGCTGGGTTTGTCTTGTCAGATTCTTGAAGTAATCCGGTAGTTGACTTTGTTTTTCTTCTGTGAGATAAGCCATTTAGGTGGTTGTATCTAGATCCGCACCCAGAAAGGTTATTCTTTGGGATGGAACAAGTCTTGATTTGTGCATGTTGACTGTATATCCCAAGGCCTGTAGAAGATTGATGGCATAATTTAAGTCCTTTATCAAAGTTTGTTGGTTGTCCGCTTGTATAAGGCAGTCATCCAGATATGGGTAGATTTGAATCCCCTGCAGTCTGCAGTGTGCTATTACTGATGCCAGGCATTTCGTGAATACTCTGGGCACAGTAGATAAGCCAAAGGGCAATGCTGAGAATTGATAATGCTCTGACCCTGCAAGAAATCTGAGGTATCTTCTGCAACTTTGTCTGATAAGGACATGCAGGTATGCCTCCTTGAGGTCTAGAGTAACCAGCCAAGACCCCTTCCCAGCATGGGAAGGAGTTGCTATAGAGTCAGCATTTTGAATTTTGGCACAATGAGATAAGTATTCAGTGTGGACAAGTTGAGAATTGGTCTCCATTGATGTTCTTTTCTTGGAACAAGGAATAGCCTGGAGTAAAATCCTTGGCCTTGTTCTGAAATAGGAACTTTTTCTATGGCTTTCATTTGTAGTAAGTTTGAGATTTGTTTCAAAGCCTCTGCCCATTGATTTGGTGGCAGACCTGGGATGCCTTTTCTTTTTGGCAAAGTGTGGAAATGGAACCTGTATCCGTTGTCTATTATTTGGAGTGTCCATTTGTCTCTTGTAATGTTGTGCCAATTTCTTGAGAATAAAGAAAGCTTTCCGCCCAAAGGTGCTTCTAATTGAGCCCTGGTTGGCGGAGTCAAAGCAAAGTCATTGAGTTTGTCCTTGTGCAGCAGTTGCAGGTCCTGAACTGCCTGTCTGGATTGGAGGTTGCCATTGACGGCCTCTGTAGGAGCCCCTAGTTTGCCCTCTACCTCTGGCACGCCTGTTCCTGCCCCTTTGAAATCTTTCTGTGT
The DNA here is from genome assembly GCF_019279795.1 of Protopterus annectens. NCBI lineage: Eukaryota > Metazoa > Chordata > Ceratodontiformes > Protopteridae > Protopterus > Protopterus annectens. The sequence goes on along the minus strand of NC_056746.1, from coordinate 772,450,117 downwards.
CGGGAAAGGACCAATTCTTGGAAGGCCAGTTTCTGCTAAATCTAGATGGTTGGACTTGAAGAAAATCCTTAACTGTTTGTACAGATTTTGTCTTTTCCTCAAATTTCTTTAGGACGTCTTGAGCAGTGGAACCAAATAACTTCTGCTTTTCCAGTGGAGCATCCAAAAGCTTAGCTTTAACATGTTCTGGCAGAGATTGTTCCTTCAGCCAAGCATGCCTGCGTATGACAACACCTGTCACTGCTGACCTACATGAAGCTTCCAATGCATCATAACCACACTGCAAGAAGTGGTTGCTAACCTGCTGGGAGTTATATACCAGATCCTGAAGGGATTTACGGTCAAGGGGTTCAGAAGACGACAATTTCTTATGCATTTCTTCTAACAAATACTCTTGATACTGTATCATGTGAAATTGACAATTTAATGCCCTCATAGCAAGAGTGGCCGAAGTATACACTTTTTTACCCCATCTCTATAATGCCCTGGACTCCTTTGCAGAGGGGAGTGGGTTCTTAGTAGTAACAGCTGCAACCCGTTTAGGGCCCTGTGAAATAGTTTCAGGGTCAGCAGAGTGGGCCTTATAAAGAAAATTATGTGTGTCCGGGACTCTATAATACCTATCGGGCTTAACGGGGGCCGGAGGCAGAGTGCCAGGGGTCATACTAGAGTCAGAGTATACATCATCAATCACATTTAAAACAGGAGGAATAGCCAAAGGTCTATGCTGAGGTAAATGGAGAAAAGTTCTTAGTCTTTTCCTGGAATCAGAATATTCCTGGCCCTGCCATTTGAAATGCTCTCTCATAGTGTGAAGGGTCTCCCCAAAGGAAAGCTCTTCAGGAGAGGAGGCCGAGGGAATAGATTCCTCTGCATCCGAATCCTCGTAGGCCGAATAAGCCTCCTCCTGGTAGTCTGAGTGATCCGAGCCAACAGAGGCCTCCTCTGAGGAAAGGGGATCAGGAGGATCCATCCTGGGCCTTTTGTCTAGAGGGGGTTGGGAGCCCCTGTCCGGATGAGGCTGAGAGACCCTAATTAAGGAGATAAGGTCCTCTGCTAAAGTTAGAATCTGTGAACTAGAAGAAGGTCCCTGAGGAATAACTCTGGGAGGCATGGCTTTAGAGTGTTTTGCAGCTTTAGCCCTGGTGAAGGCCTTAACAGACATGGATGCAGGAGGCCTGGCTGCACCACGTGCTGGTGTAGCTTTGTCTAAAGGTATGGTGTCGGAAGATTCCAATACATCAGTTTCGGAAGGCAATTCTGTAACCGACTCGGTAGGAGCCTCCGGGGCCGAGGCTGTCGGTTGTAATATTTCAGGGTTCGGAAGTTCCAAGGACTCGGTATCAGCCGAGACCGAGACACTCGCGGTAGGCCTAGACGTGGTTTCAGCCGAAACCGCGGCCCGCATGTGTCGGTCCTCGTCTTTCCGTTTCTTAATTAAATGCGATGTTGGGGTTTCCGACGGCATTTTGTAAGCAAAACTATCCCCAAAAACTCTTCTGCGAACTCCGACCGACGTCTAAGAGTGCGTCGGTTGAAGGAAGCGCAGGCAGAACAGGCCGAGACGTCGTGGTCTGGGCCTAAGCAAGGTAGACAATAAGAGTGGAAATCCTTATGAGGTATTTGTTTCCCACAAGTTAAACAATTATTAACTTTTTCTGACATCGGCTGAGGCAAGAAAGAGTCCCCAATGGGGTACTTAGCTTTTGAAGTCTTCGGATAGCAAATTTACAGGAGCTGGCTGACCGGCACTTGCGAACTGCTTCTGCTTCGGGCACCACGCGGCAAGAAAGACTGAGGAAGATGGCGTCAGCTGACGCTTTTATACCCCAGGCGTTGTGACGTCGGGGAAAGGGTGACATCAGCCGACGCCGGACCCAGACTTTGGAATCCGGCCGACCGAAGGGCTGCCTGAGGCAGGACAACCCATATGTGATGACTGCAGATGCATCCTTGAAGGACATCACCACAAGTAAAATAATTTGTATTTATTCACAGAGATTTAGCCCCTTTGTCCATAGATTTCATCAGAATCTGTGCCAGCCTTTCCAAGGTGTGCGTGTGTGTGTCTGTGAAAATTAAACCTCAAAGCGTGTGTGTGGCAGCTCCAGCAGGGACACAGAGCACTGGTTTTACAGAGAGGGTGGTGGAGGACTTGGCCTGGAATACTCGGCAAAGGACTCAACTCTATAGCTGTGCCAGTGGGGAGTCTTACTGGGCCCTGAAAAGAGATGGGGGCACACAGACCCCAGACTGAATGTGTTCCCTGTGTGCTCTTAAGCAAAACTGTGCCTGGTGCAGACAGCTGCACCTGGAAATACTGTGTGTATCTATCTATTTTTATTCCAAGTGAACGTCCCTCACTGGTGTCAGTGTTGAGGATTCAGGCTCCTTGATTACTGGCCTAGAGGGGTCCCCTTCTGTAGCCTGCAGGCAGTTGTCACTAAAGGTGTGTGCACTCTCAGCAGCCACAAGGTAAATATACAAAGTTTCATTTTCACAACAGTTTTATTTATATTTTATTAGTTTAGTTTAGTTTAGTCAGGGAAAACAAGCAAAGATGTCAGCAGAAGATTATGGCAAGCTAACAAAGAATCAGTTGGCCAAGGTGTGCGAAGCCAAAGGACTGGTGCATGCCAACCTGACTAAACTGGAAATAACTTCAGCCTTAGTCACTGCTCAGACTTGCTAACAGGAGGATAACCAGTCTGGTGATAGGATTTTGCAGCCTTCTAAAACAGGACTGTTCATCTTCATCTTTTCCTCAAAAACAGGACAGTTCACCTTTTCCTCAGAGGACTTAAAAATCTGTCTGGAGTTCAAGAGACTTAAACTGGAGGCCAAACATTTGGAATTAGAATCAGCGGACAGACTGAGACATTTGGAGGTCAAAGAAAAGGAATAACAAATGGAATTAGAATTAGCAAAGAAACTGCTGTGTTTGGTGGCCAAGGAAAATAAGTAGCAGTATCAACATGAGAGGGAGATGCTTATGCTTCGACAGGAATATGGAGGTAATGGGCAAGGGACTAACCAAACCCCGGAAACAATAAAGGTCAGCAAATTTCTTCCACAGTTTACAAAAGTGATAATTTTGATAGTCTTATTCATATGTTTGAAAGGGTATGTAAACAGTATAATGCTGACCAACGCCTCTGGGTATGGTTTCTGACCCCTTACTCCATGGTAAAGTTGTAGCTGCTCTTTCTAAATTGTCTGATATTGACTGTTTAAACTATGATAAAGTAAAACTATGTTTACTGCAATGTTTTAAGTTAACACCTGAAGCTTACATAAAAAAGTTTTGTGAGCAGAGACGCAAGGCACATGAAAGTGTATGTGATTATATTGTTGAGTTAAGCACTTATTTTCATAGGTGGGATGAGTGGGTGTCAGGTCTCCACTTTTGAAAGGCTGGCAAACCTTTCGGTGAGGGAACAAACCCTTAGAACTTTGCCTGAGGACATGAGAATCTGGTTGGCAGACCGGGAGTTTTAACTCTGCAGATGAGCTGGGGGAAAAGGGATCTCTACTTAGCAAGCAGGGCACCACTGTACAAGAAGGGGATACCCAGTGCTGCACATGGATATAAGGAACCCCATGGTGGGCAGCCTAAACCACCCAACAGAGTCCACCAGTAACAGGGGAAGCCACTAGTTCAGGTACACGGCCAGGATCAAGGGTTAGATGTTTTAAATGCAACAAGTGCGGTCATGAAGCATATAGCTGTCCATGGAAGCAAGGTGGGGGAGCCAGCAAGTGGGAATAACAGTATGCCAATGGTAAGTTGTTTGGGGCCAAACTATCACTGGAGTTTATATCCTTTCTTAGTGGATAATCAACGTTGTCAGCGTATGTAACTGCTCACCCAAAACGCCAAAGATGCGCACCAAAAAAATGGAACTTCCTAAAATAGTGAAACAAACCAGGTCGGACGTTCGATGTAAAATCCACAGTTTTATTGCACACTCCACGTTAAGCGCTTTCACCTACTGAACCGTAGGCTTCATCAGAACAGTTTTAAGAACTGTTACTTTCGTTTAAATAACATTACATTTTGGCGCCTTTTCACAAAAGTGCCTTCACTTAAAGTGACATACACACAATTCCTAAAAACAATTCCTTTTAAAAACAATACAAAACAAATAAATGCTCCATTTGTCTTATAAATATTACTATGAAATTCATATCTCTGTATACAATCATAATGCTAAGAAATTCTATTCTATTGACAGTGTTCTAAAATGCTTTTTACAGATATGCTGTCATTAAGTCCTGGGGGGGGTAGTGGCATCCGTTAGAATTTGCCAATAACATTCTCTGTACAATAAATGTTTTTTAAATTTCCCCCTCTCGGATTTGGTTGAACTGTTTCTAAAATGCCAAATCTAAATTGATGATCGATCCCTTTCTGCATCACATGTTTTGCCAAGGCATTTTTTTCATCACTGTTTTTTATACTGTACACATGAGCATATATTCTTTTCCTAAACTTTTGCTCAGTTTTGCCTATATAATATGCAGTGCAGGTTGTGCAATAGGCAATATATACCAGGAATTTGCTGTCACAATTACCTTTTTTAAAAAATATCTTTGTACCATTGTAATTGGACAGTTTTTTTTCCCTTTCCAATGTTATATAACTGCATGAACTGCATAAATGAATGTGTTTTTACAAATAGTACTTATGTTGGAGAAGTAAAAAAACAAAATGAAAGAGCTAATGAACAATCCAAGCATTTGGGGTCACTTAAGGACAATATTTATGAACTTGGAAGGAAATTAAATCTTATAAATTGTATTAAACTTGACAATGCCTATTTGGAGCACAGCATTAATTCTGGAATAGTTCCGATGGGCCTAAGGTTTTACAAAGTACCTATGGGCATTGATTTAAATAATGAAACTATTGATGAATTTAATGCACTTTTTGACAGTTTTGGGATAGAGTATATGAGAAAATTAATTAAGTATAATGATGCAAAGTTATGTATATTATTAAGTGATGTTGATCAAATGAATGAGAATATACTGTCGGATTTGTTGTTTATGGAATGGGAGAAACTGTATCACAAACAATTTGAAAATGCTGAATTTAAAAAAAAGACTGCATTTATTAGGAAAAATAAGAAGTTAAATAGGGACAGAGAACAATACAAAATAGGAAAGGCCTATATATGGAAACAGCCTACACAATACATAACAGATGGGTATAAAGATGGTGAAGAAGGGGAAAATTTTCAACAGGTACACAAAGGGAGGGATTACATGAGAAGGAACAAAAACAGCAATTGGAAGAAGAAGGAACAATGGGATTACCCGAGGTGGTAGGTGCAACATTTAATACTAACAATGAACAAAGGGATGATGCTGGAAGAACAAGTAACAATGTTATTAATAAATTTAACAATTTTCAAATCTTTAATTACACTGATGTAATTTTGAATCCAGCACATTTCAGCCTTCTATCTAAAGGTATGAAATTTGTACCCACCCCTATTTTTAGAGTTGTGGACACTATATGTGAAGTAAAGAAATACACCAGGAAATTAAACTTAGCCCTAATGTTCAAGGACAATGGAAATCCTACCACTGTTGACAGAGCTAACACCTTGAGGAAGAAAAGTACCTATATGCCGGTTATGAATCCGGACATTCATAATTTTGAGAAATTAGTGACACATGATATATACAAAATTGGAAGGAAATCACACACTATTAGGAACAATCTATCTAAAGAGGAAATTAGTACTTTAACGAACTTGAGGCAAAGTGACAAAGTGAGAATAATGAAGCCCGACAAGGGAGGGGGCATTGTGATATATGATCAAGTAGAATACAACAAGAAAATTGTGAACATTCTAGATGATTCTGAGAATTATGAGGTTATATCTTTGAATGAATTAAACAGTTCATACAGGAAGATAGATTACCATATAGAAGAATTTTTGTTAGATAACTTGATCACTGATGAGATGTACAAATATATAAAAGTTGAACATCCCACAATGGCCATTATGGTAGGAATACCAAAAATACACAAAAATTTGATGGATCCCCCATTTAGACCAATAGTGTCGGGGAGTAAGTCCAAGACGTTTCCGTTGGGTGCATTGGTGGATTCACTTCTGAAACACATATATAAGAAGGTTCAGCATATGGTCAAGGATTCGTGGGAATTTTTAAAGAACTTTCCAGTCAAACTCACTACTGGCCATTTGATCTTTGCAACAATAGATGTTGTGGATCTGTTTACCTGCATACCTATGGACGAAGGACTAGAAGCATTTCTAAATAGTGTACACAAATATAGTGATTTGACAGGAGATAGAGTTCGATTAGTATATGAATTAATGTCGATTGTGTTAGAAAACAACTTTATATACAATGATGGCAAAATGTACAGACAAACTAGGGGAGTTGCTATGGGGGCAGCCTGTGCCCCCATATACGCTAACCTAGTTATGTTAGAATGGGAAAGGAATAACATTTTTGAGAGTGAATACATGAGTAACATCAAACATTATTCCCGTTTTTTGGACGACATTTACATAATATGGGAAGGTAGTCAGGATAGTTTTGAAGGCTTTGTAGCATATTTAAATCAAAGCAGCAACTTCCTGAAATTTACATTCCTCAGTAATGACATAGGGGTACCATATCTGGATACATTGGTGACCTGGAAGGATGGCAGCTTTCATTCCCAAATACATAGAAAAGAAACATTTACCAATTCTTATTTGGATTTTGACAGCTGTCATCCAACCCGAACAAAAATGAACATATTTAAGGGGCAATGTATCAGAGCTATGAGAATGACATTGTCAACAGAAGAAGTGAATAGGGAAATTTCGTACATAATGTCTCTATTTAAGGAGAGGGGTTACAGTATGAATATGATGGAAAAAATAAGAGAGGAACTTAGATTAAGGAGAGGAACGGATTTATACCCATTGTTAGGAACTAACAACAATGAATTGACAGCTAGTGCTAATGATAGAAATAAGATCAGAAATGATTTAGGGAGAGTATGTATTGTGGAATTTAATCCCTATAGTAAAAAGGTGGAAAAAACATTGAATAAATACTGGTACACATTATTAACAAATGATGCAATGATTGAATTAATGGGTACCAAACCGAAATGTGTATACAAAATGGCACCTAATTTGAAGAATTTGTTAGAAAGACCTATAGCAGTAGAACATACTGCAGGTGGGACCAGGAAGTTACACACAAGGAGTTGTGGCAACTGTAGCCAGTGCAGTTATATAACATTGGAAAGGGAAAAAAAACTGTCCAATTACAATGGTACAAAGATATTTTTTAAAAAAGGTAATTGTGACAGCAAATTCCTGGTATATATTGCCTATTGCACAACCTGCACTGCATATTATATAGGCAAAACTGAGCAAAAGTTTAGGAAAAGAATATATGCTCATGTGTACAGTATAAAAAACAGTGATGAAAAAAATGCCTTGGCAAAACATGTGATGCAGAAAGGGATCGATCATCAATTTAGATTTGGCATTTTAGAAACAGTTCAACCAAATCCGAGAGGGGGAAATTTAAAAAACTTTTTATTGTATAGAGAATGTTATTGGCAAATTCTAACGGATGCCACTACCCCCCCAGGACTTAATGACAGCATATCTGTAAAAAGCATTTTAGAACACTGTCAATAGAATAGAATTTCTTAGCATTATGATTGTATACAGAGATATGAATTTCATAGTAATATTTATAGGACAAATGGAGCATTTATTTGTTTTGTATTGTTTTTAAAAGGAATTGTTTTTAGGAATTGTGTGTATGTCACTTTAAGTGAAGGCACTTTTGTGAAAAGGCGCCAAAATGTAATGTTATTTAAACGAAAGTAACAGTTCTTAAAACTGTTCTGATGAAGCCTACGGTTCAGTAGGTGAAAGCGCTTAACATGGAGTGTGCAATAAAACTGTGGATTTTACATCGAACGTCCGACCTGGTTTGTTTCACTATTTTAGGAAGTTCCATTTTTTTGGTGCGCATCTTTGGCGTTTTGGGTGAGCAGTTACATACGCTGACAACGTTGATTATTGGTTCATACTGCTTTGACTTTCTTAGTGGACGGAAAACAGGCCACTGCTAAGAGAGGCACAGCCTCTGACATAACTGTAAGTCTTTGTGATTGTGAAGCCTGCAGTGGTTAAAGAGGAGCAGTACTTGCTTGGGCAGTCCAATCCAGTCAGAGTTTTGGGAGGGACCCCATTCCAACTGCCTCTGGCCAGGGTCCACCTTGACTGGGAGGGTGGAAAAAGAAGCAAGCAAATCATCACCAGAGGATATCCCTGCATATTTCTTGACAGGGAATGATTTTGATAATGCAGTACCTTAAGTGCATGCAGTTGCATGCAGTAAGGCTTGAAGACAGGCAAGTGGGGTTGGTAGCCTGGAGGAGACGCAGACAGACCCCGAACCTGAAGCCAGGGCTGGAGAGGTGGCTATTTCAGGGAAGGAGCTACCCTGCAGCAGTAAGCCTGAAGGTGAGCCACAGCTGCTGGTAGGTACCCTTGGACAGAGTGACTGCAAGGGCAGAGGTTAGTGGTAGTAGCCAGGCTGACAGTGAGGCACCGCTGTCAGAAGATACCAGGTTTCCTGTGGAAAGGGAGCTGGGAAGAGTCACAAAGACAGAGCTGAGACAGGCTTACCTCTTGGACCCTACATTATGAGGTTGAAGGAGGTAGCTAAGGAGGCACCTGATTCTCAAGGAAAAAGGGAGTCTGTATACTGGAACAAAGGGTTACTTTACAGAGAATGGACCCCTGAGGGAGGGCTAGAGGGTGAGGTAATACATCAACTGGTAGTGCCTAGAGCCTACTGTCTGCCACTTCTAGCCCATGACATTCCTCTTGCAGGTCATATGAGCATAAAAGCGTACTAACACATGAATTATGCAGAACATTTATTGGCCTGGGACTGCAAGGGATGTAACAAGTTACTGCAGGATCTGTGAGCAGTGCCAGAAAGTAGGCAAGGCAGGAAACAAGGTCAAGGCTCCTTTGATGCCTTTGCCTGTGACTGAGGAGCCATTTCAGGGGGTAGCTATGGATATTGTGGGGCCTCTGAGTACCCCAATATATCCTGGTGGTAGTGGATTATGCTACTAGCTACCCTGAGGCAGTGGCTCTATCCTCCATCAAGGCAAAGAAGGTGGCAAATGCTTTGTTAGAAATTTTCAGCAAGGTAGGTTTCCTGAGAGAAATACTGACTGATAGAGGTGCCAATTTCATGCCAGACTTGCTGGTTTGTCTGTGGCAGCACTGTTGGGTGAAGCACTTAAAGACCACCCCCTACCACCCCCAGACTAACGCTTATGTGGACAGGATAAACTCTACACTAAAGATCATGCTATGGGCATTTGGAAACCAGTCTAAAAGAGAGTGGGTCAAATATTTGTCCCGTCCGCTGTTTGCATACAGAGAGGTACCCCAGGAATGTTACTGAAGGGGTCGCTAGGGAAAATGCTCCATTTTGCTGCTTGTGCACATCTTGACATTTTACTGAGGGGGTTGCTTGGGTGAATATTTCATTTTGGTGCTTGTGCATACTTGGGCATTTTACTGAAAGAGATGTTTGGGTAAATGCTTCATTTTGGTGCTTGTGCATACCAGGACATGTTACTGATGGGGATTCGGAAATGCTTCATTTTGGTGCTTGCATATGCCAGGACATACTCCTGAAGGAGTCACTTGCAGAAATAATTTAAGTGTCAGGGAAATGCTTGTGCATACATAGTCAGACTGCTGAAGTGATCGCTTGGCAAAATAATTTATTGTGTCATTTTAGTGTTTGTGCCTATGTAATACAATGTAATGAAGGCATTGCTAGGGTAAATAATTCATTTGTGTGTCTGGAAGTGTTTATGCACACTTGGACTAACAGGCCTGCAAACAGCAACTGCAATATCAAAGGCGAAGAAAGAATCATTGTGTACAACCTTACCATAACCATAGATGTCCTTCCCTTCCATGTTGCAGTACTCCTGTTGTGGGATTTCCTGCCCTCAGGTGACTCATACGTCGGCTCCTATACAAAAGCTTCAGCTTGGCTGTTGCAGCTGCATGGGACGCCACATGTAAGGCCATAAACCAGGGGCCTTAAATGTGACATCTGCAAGCACAATCCTCAGAACATGAAGCTCAGCAGGTAGACTAGAAGGCCCAGCAGGAGGAGATGCCAGTGGTGTCAGGTATGGGACCCTGGGGTCCATCTGTAGCACTGAAAGGTCCAGGGTGATGCTGGGATGAAAGGAGAATGATGACGGGGGTTATTAGTGGGTGGGAAGGAATACTGCAACATGGAAGAGAAGATGGTTATGGTAAGATTTTACGCAAGTATTCTATGTCCTTCTATTCCTATGTTGCAGTACTCTTGTTGTGGGAAAGTATCACAGCTTACTTGAATGAGAGGGTGATGGATGCAGAGGAGGAGTCTACAAAGCCCTGTCCTGCCCTGACGAATCCTGCATGTGCTATGGAGACTTGGTCTAGCTTGTAATGTTTGGGGAAAAGTGTGGATAGTGCACCATGTGGCTGCTTCCATAATGGAAGACATGTCCAGACCTTTTAGGAAAGCCTTGGAGGCAGCCACTGCCCTGGTGGAATGGGCTTTTACTCCCACTGGAGTTTTTTCCATGTTTGAGTAGGAAAGACAGATGGCTTTCCTGATCCAACATGCGATGGTTTGTTTGGAGAGTACCTTGCCCAGTGCTCTGGGATGGAAGGAAACAAAGAGTTGTTTAAATTTCCGAATGGATTTTGTTTTGTCCAGGTAAAATCTTAGTTGCCTGTGTACATCCAGCGACTAGAGTATCCTTTCCCCTTCATTGGTGGGAGAAGGAAAGAAGGTGGGAAGGTGGACAGATTGGTTTAGAGACAAATCATTGACCACCTTGGGCATAAAGGAGGGGTTAGTTCTCAGGGTGACCCTGTCTTTGTGTAACATGGTGTACAGGGGGACAAGCCATTAAGGCTTGCAGCTCTGAAATCCTTCTGGCTGAGGTGATAGCCACTAGAAGGACTGTTTTCCATGTACACATCTGAAGGGAAGCTGTCCCAGCAGGTTCCAAAGCATGTTGGGTAAGCTTTTCAAGGATGGAGTTAAGGTCCCAGGGCAGAGGGATAGGCTTTTTTGGGGGTCTAATGTGTAACACCCCTTTAAGGAAGAACTTTACATTGAGCCTGGCTAGCAAGGGAGGATCAAGAGGCAAGCAGGCTGACATTACAGAAAGGTGTACTTTCACTGAAGAGTAGGAATGTCCACTTTTTATCAGTTGACACACATTAGTAAGAACTAAGGGGGGTCTGCAATGCAAGGGTCCCTTCTCTTGTCTAGACGCCACTTAGTAAGTCTTTCCCATTTAGCTAGGTATGATTTAGTAAGTCTTTCCCATTTAGCTAGGTATGATTTTCTTGTTGCAGGTTGCCTGGCCTCCCTCAGGACTTAAAGCACGTCCTCTGAGTAGTGATATCTGATTGGGATCCAAAGTTTATCACCCATGGTGTCAGGGACAACATCTGCAAGTGTGGGTGGAGGAGAGTTCCTTTTTCTTGTGTCAGGAGCTCCACCTTGTAGGGTAACTTGTAATGACTGCCCTTGGCTAAATTGTAAAGTAGGGGGGAACCAGTGCTGTCTTGGCCAGTAGGGAGTCACTAACAAGATTTTTGGTTTGTCCTTCCGGATTTTCAGGAGGACTTTCTGAATTAGTGGAAAGGGGGGGGGGGCATAAAGAAACTTCCCCTCCCAGGAGATACTGAAAGCATCTACTCTCCAGGCTAGAGGGGAGTAGGTCTTTGAGCAGAAGGTCTGCAGCTGCCTGTACTGGGGGGAGGCGAACAGGTCTATTTGAGGAGTGCCCCACTGGTGGACTATATCTAGAAGACGGTCCTGTCCAGCATCCATTTGTGTTGAGGAGAGGATATCCTGCTTAGAAGATCTGCTTGCTTGCTGTCCTGCAAGGGAATGTAGGCTGCCTGCACGGACAAATTGTGTCGAGAGGCTAGATCCCATATCAGCAGGGTTAGTCTGCACAGCTGATACCCCTTGGTCCCTCTCTGTTTGTTGAGTTACCACATTACAGTGGTATTGTCTGTTACTATTAGAAGGACCCCTGATAGAAGCAGAGGGGAAAAGGTTTTTAGAGCTAAGAAGACTGCTGTAATTTCTCTGACATTAATGTGCATGGCCTTCAAGGAAGGATGCCAGTTTGCTTGAACCCTATAAGATGCCATTGTTGCTCCCCAACCTGAATCGGAGGCATCTGTATGCATTACTTGGGTTGGGGGGGGGCGAGCTGAAGTGGAAGCCCCGGGTTTAGCTGGACTTGTTGGATGCACCAGCTGATTTCTTTCTCGACAGGGAAGGAGGGGGATTACTTGTTCCAAGTGATTCAGTTGCTGGGACCAAATGTTTTTGAGGAACCACTGTAGCTTGTGCATATACATCCTGGCCAGTGGAATCACAGGGATGGTTGTTGCCATTAAGCCCAGGAATCGAAGGAATTGCCTTGCAGTTATTGCCTGAGAGTGTAACAGCTCCTTGAAGTGGGAGGTCAGGGATAGGACCTTGTCCTGTGGGAGAAAGGCCTTCATTCTGTCGTTTGGACTCTGCAACCAAGAAAAATCTTGTCCTGGTCTGGGTTCAAGGAGGATTTTGGAAGGTTGAGGGTGAACCATACCTCCCAACCACACTGCCCAACCATACAGAATTACTCAGTTTTTACCGAATGTTGGGGACCAAATAATAGGGTGCCACGATTCCCGAGTGGCACCCCTTAATTTCCGAATTTCCCTGCTTTCTAGTTTAATTTTTTTCTTCTAGGCTGTTTGAGCTGACGCCATCATGTACACGATGACGTCAACTCCAAGAAACAGCCTGTCGGAATTGAGCTCAAGAGCTCACGTACGTGCATTTCCGGTCGGCTGCTTCAGCCAAGCAGCAATGGAAACAGAAGAATAATAGTGCTTCACAGACGTTCGGAGTGCAATGAACTGCAGAGAGGTATTTTTTGCACTGAGATATCACGTTGCCGTTTCTTATTATGCTGAGAGACTTTTTCCATTTGTAGCAGCCGCACTTCTGAGACTGTTTTAGCAGCCGAGAGCCTGTGGTATACCAGACGTATTTTGCACTGAGAAATTTTCTTATGAGCTATGCTGGCCGTATTTTATGCTGTGAACTGTTTTTTTAGGAGCATGTCATTTGCCGTACTGAGACATTTTCTTATTAGCTACTGTTTCAGCACACAGCATGTTGACCAGCCGGGATTGCACTGTTTTATTTGCCATTCTGGGGATTGTATTTTTTATTTAGCTGCCATTCTGAGGATTGCACTTTTTGTTTAGCTACCATTCTGGGGATTGCACTTTTTATTTAGCTGCTATTCTGGGGATTGCACTTTTTATTTAGCTGCTATTCTGGGGATTGCACTTTTTATTTAGCTGCCGTGAGTGAACTGTTTTTTAAGAGCATGTCATTTGCCATACTGAGACATTTTCTTATTAGCTATTGTTTCAGCTGTCGTTCCATTCTGGGGATTGCACTTTTCATTTAGCTGCCTTTCCATTCCGAGGATTGTACTTTTCATTTAGCTTCCGTTCCTTTCTGGGGATTGCACTTTTCATTTAGCTGACGTTCCATCCTGAGGACTGCACTTTTCATTTAGCTGCCATTCTGTTCTGGGGACTGCACTTTTCATTTAGCTGCCATTCCGTTTTGGGGATTGCACTTTTCATTTAACTGCCATTCCGTGTGTGTGTGTGTGTGGATCTAGTACATAACCTTGTGGTACAACCTTGCTGGCTGTTACACAAGTGAGATAATTGTTAGGTCAAAACTGAGAGAACAGTTTAGGAGATAACTGTTAGGTCCAAATCGAGAGAACAGTTTAGGAGATAATTGTCAAACCACTAGATAAGTTCAGGTTAGAATCCAGTATTACTAAGTTTCTGTAGGAAAGGAGTAAGTGCACAGTGTCAAAGGCTTTCCTAAGATTTATGACTGTAGCCCCTGTGACTTATCTTACTCCATGCTGGAGTATATGTGATCTGTGACTGAGCAGATGACTGTGTTGGTACTGTAATTAGGATGAAGTCTATGATGCCTAGTATTGTGAATGTCACATTTTGTGATGTAGTCATAAATAATCTTTTCAAGAATTTTAATGAGGGGACAGAGAGTTAAAATAAGTCTAACAGCATTAGCAGAAATCGAGTTTGGTACCTTTGCCAGAGGAAGGAGTAGCATGCATTTAAATCTGTGTGGAAATTTTTAGTTGTGATTGATTAGGTTAACAGAGTTCTAAATTTGTATAGATTGGGAAAATACTATGCAAGAGTGGCTGATGGGAAAGCACAATATTTATCAAGATATTTCTGTACTGTTTTACTAGAAATGGCCTGAAAGAGTGGCTGATGGGAAAGCACAATATTTATCAGGATGTTTCTGCACTGTTTTACTAGAAATGACGAAAGACAAATGATGGCTATTCAATTATCCTGTGCAAGGAAAGAGAAGGTGGTATATGTTGTTGTTTGTCTTTTGGCTTTTTCCCAGTAAGGGGTCGCCACAGCAGAACTCCGGTCCGCTAATGATTGGCAGTAGATTTTTTTACGAAACGCCAAGGTGCCAGCTCGATGCCCAACCTTTAACAAAGGCACGCCCATTTATGCAGGCATGTCTTTCGAACTCTACCCAACTGTGGGGAGGACATGCAGACTCCACAGAGAAGGCACTCCCAAGCCAAGCCGAGAATCGAACGGGAGAACCTCTTGCTGTGAGTTAACAACCCTACCACTGTACCAAGAGAAGGTGGTATATATGTCAGCAAAAATGATGGCTATTCAATGATCCTGTGCAAGGAAAGAGAAGGTGGCATATATTTCAGCACAGAGCTGGTTTTATCCACAGGGGGAAGTGGTGTGTGTGTGTGTGTGTGTGTGTGTGTGTGTAATACCCCAAGTCAATATATCTGGTGGCTAGAGGTAGGCTCAAACCCGGAACCTTGCATACATGTAACAAGACCTTAAACTCCCTAACCACCACCACATCTGAAAAACTTTTAGAGCTTTTGCCTCATATTTTTGTTCTGTTCCTTATTTTTGTGGCAAATTAGTGAAGGATTGAATTCACTACATGACAGGCATTTGAATTTCAGACTTCATATTCTTCAGAAAATAAATGCTAGCACAAAATATTTTATTCTACCATTTTTCAAGCTTATAAGATCAGCATTATAAATTTGTCCCTATTTTGAGGGCTGCAGTCCCCATTATTGGCTTTGTCCAGGTTTTTTGTGCGAAGAGTTTGAGCGCTATGGTGAGAAGTGACAACTGAATTCACTAAATGATAGCCATTTAAGTTCCAGTCTTCCTATCATTCAGGAAACTGCTGATTTGGCATAGTGATGTGTTGCTCTGACTGTAGTGCACAGGGTCCTGGCTTCAAGACTTGGCAGTGAAACGCATAGTGGTAACACATTTCATTCCAGCAACTTTCCAAAATTATACAAGTAATCTTTCAAATATGTCCTTGTTTTTTGGGACCTCCCCCCCAATAATTTTTTGGCTTTTTTCCAGATTTCTTGTGCTGCAAATTTGAGAGATATAGTTGAGTGTTGAGTGGATTTTACAAGAAGCTGAGAGCTTCAGGGGAAGAGAAGTTTAGTGTTGCATATGCTGAGTCTGCTTGCATTGTTAATAGCATAACAGGTTAAATACTTGCTTTTGATGCAGAAGGTTGTGGGTTCTACTCCCACAGTATGTAGATGCATTGCTGATACTGAACTGTGTTGTTGTACTTTTAAAGGGGGTGGGTGTAACAAGTCAAGGGTGTAGCTACAGATACAACGGAAGTGAGAAAATGTCATGCACAAGGACATTTGTGCCTCACTGGAAAGAGCAAAACATATCATTAACCCAAATTCAGGAAAGGAAAATCATAATTATGATGTGTGTGTGTGTGTGTGTGTGTGTGTGTGTGTGTGTGTGTGTGTGTGTGTGTGTGTGTGTTGACTTTTATGATGGAAATGTTCTGAATTGGGCAGTTTTGTCATTATTGGTTCATTAATTTTGTTTTGGTCCAGAGAAATGCATGAATCTTCTGTGGGAAGTTCTGATGGGCATGTGTAGGTAAGGCCTCTTTTAGGTCCAAGGTGACCATGAAAGCCTTGGTGGGTATGACAGGTAGTAAGGTAGGAAGTGTTGAAGGTGGGCACTTGAAGGTAAAGATTTAGGAAGGAGAGGTCTAAGATGGGTCTCCAAGGGCCATCTTTCTTGAGAACAAGGAAGAGACGAGAGTAGAAACCCATTCCTTCCTGTCCTGAGGGAACAGGTTCTATTGTACCCAGCTTCAGCAGGTCTTTCAGAATCTGTGGAAGGAGATGCTGTTGGTTTTTTGGGGGAAAAGGAATGCCTCTCATGGGTGGTATTTCTTTCCAGGAGAGGAGATATCTTTTTGTATTATGGATAGTAACCACTGTTCCGAGGTTATGGTTTGCCAGAAGGGGAGGCAGTGGGAAAGGCGTGCTGATAATGAAAGGGGGGCAAGGCAGTCACACATTGTTGAGGCCTCCTCTGTCCTGAAAGGGTTGTCTAGGCTGAGGATGCCGGGCAGCAGGTCTGCACCTGGTGGGTCTTCTTGCACCTCTTCTGGATCTGGAAGAGGAAGAACCCATCTGGGTAGGGTTACGTCTTACAAAGGGGGCCTTAGCTGTATAGTTTCTGTAGTACTTGGGAATGGGGGACACCAGCAAATGTTTTATGTCCTGCAATTCTTTACTTTTTTCTTGCAGATTCTTTTCCAAAGAGGAAATTGTGATCCAGGGAGGCATCCAAGATCTTTGACTTGAAGTCTTCTGGGAGATTTTGAAGTCTCAGCCAGGAGTATCTTCTGAGAACAGAAGCAGATGCTGCAGAGTGAGCAGATGCTTCTGCAGCATCACAGCTGCAGCTAATTGAGTATCTGGCTACTTGTGTAGCCACAGAAAGTTTGGAGGAGATGTCAGCTTTAAAGGGGCTGTCAGGGATAGAGGCCAGCATGGTGGAGGCTTGAGAGATCAAGTCCAGAGCATATTTAGTCATCTATGCATCTGAAAGTTAATGGCTCTGCAAGTCAATGTGGAGGAGGTGTATAACTTCTTACCAATCCTATCCATGGATTTGCTGTCTTTATCAGTGGGTATGAGTGAGGTGGAGGGAAGGAGTCTAGATTGCTTATCAGGGTAGGTGGCAATCACTGCTGCATCTGCCAAGGGTGGTTTGACAAAGAATTTCTGCTCATCAAGAACCTTGTAGAAGCGATCTGGTCGCTTGGGGTCAGGTGGCTGTGAGTCTAGGGACTTAGATGCAGAATTAAAGGCATCCAGGTATGCAGGCAGAACTGGAGGAACAGCAGAAAGGGAGGGGGATTCAACTTGAAGAAGCTCAAAATATCTCTTTTGGGTGTCAGACATTTGTGAGGGATCCCATTTGAAATAGTCTTTCATTTGGTGATGGTCTCACCAAATGTAATATCCACAGGGGGTGAATCTCCCTCAATAGATTCCTCATCAGGAGAATAATACTCTTAGGGAGATGCAATTTGGGAGGTGTAAGAGATGGAGTCCTCTGAGGAGGAAAAGGATGTATCATGCTCTTCTTCCCTATGCTGGGATATCAGGGGGGAGGGAAGAGGCTGAAGCAAGCCTACGGCTGAGTAAAGGTAGAGTAGTGGAGGATGAGGCTGAAGACCTAAGGGCCATAAAGGCCTGCATCAGGGAAGAAGTGAAAGACTGCCAATCAGGTAGGCTTTCTGCAGTGGAAAAGGCATGCTTGGTTTTCTGTTTCTATTTAGCTGGGGTGGACATTGGAACAGGCCTGGAATCAGGTTTATTAGGAACCGTATCCAAAGTCAGGATCCCGGTAGGAAGCTCCACAGATTCTGGTTCCCCCTCAACCTTGACGATAGTCGGGGCCTGGGTTGACTCCGTGGATGTGCTGGT
This sequence comes from Protopterus annectens, assembly GCF_019279795.1. Classification (NCBI taxonomy): domain Eukaryota; kingdom Metazoa; phylum Chordata; order Ceratodontiformes; family Protopteridae; genus Protopterus; species Protopterus annectens. The sequence continues at coordinate 772,432,101 of NC_056746.1, read as the reverse complement.
CATTGGTGAGCAATGACTTCCCCAGAGGTAGTTGTTGAAGTCGACGGATCCGCCAGGTGTCCCTCAGCTCCTAAATTGCCAGCTGGTGGACGCCCAGTAATGCAGCAGTGTGCGAAGAAGGCCTAGGAAACTTGGGCTTCTTATGCGGATGTTTTGAGGCGGCCTCTGAGGCAGGATCCATTCTTAGGGCTAACCGCTTAAGGTGCTGGTTTTCTAAATGGAGGTTAAGCGAGGCCAGATGGCTGTGTAGGGTCTTTAGTACAAACAATTGACAAAGTGAGTAAGATTGTGCTCCCAGTCTGAGCAAAAAACGCACCTATCATGGGCATCTTTATGGGGTATCTGGCACCCGCATTGGCATTTACCCTTTTTACCTGACATCGGATATAAATTGCTACAACAAATCAAGCCTAAGCAATAACAATCACATATGAAAAAACAAAAGCCTAATGAGTTACTTAGCTTCATTGAGTCGTTTAAAGAGAGGGAGCGAACACATGATGCGTCGGTCGTCTGCGGCTGAAAAGTTCTGAGGATAGTGCGTGCAGATGTCACATTTAAGGCCCCTGGTTTAAGGCCTTACGTGTGATGTCCCACGCAGCTGCAACAGCTAAGCTGAAGCTTTTGTATAGGAGCCGACGTACAAGTCGCCTGTGGGCAGGAAATCCCACAACAAGAATACTGCAACATAGGAATAGAAGGACATTTGATTTTAACAACAGATGTGCATACTTAAGGATGTCAGACAATGAATTGCAAAACTGCCTCATTAGCATACTACACTTTTCAGCATTTCCTATTTGCATCATATTATTTTTAAGGCCTTTCACATTAGCTAAATGGCCTCTATGAATCTTACCTTTGCTATACTCATTCGTAAACATCAGGAATACTCCTGAAAGATTATTCTGTTTTCATAGTATATTCACTGTCTTTTCAAAACTGTTGCTAGCATGATTATTAGCTTGAATAAGAAGCTGCAAAAATAATATGAAATATAAAGGATTAATTTATAAATAGTATAACATGCAGGAAAATAGTAAGTGTGCTGGCAAACATATATAGCTTAATTACATATTGTTATCCATGCATAAAGGAGTATGTTATCGAGAAACAGAATTTGTAAAAATAGCCGCGCAGATAGCAGATTGGAAAGACATCAACAAAATAAAGAGATGTAACAGAGTTCAGATAAGGCAGATACATCAAATTTCAGATAATCCAAGACTGAGTTTCTCAAGACCACCGGAATTCAGAAAACCAAGGACAATCATAAATTAAGAGAACAAAAGATGACTGTTCTACATCAGACTAAGGAAAAATATCAGACTTTTGTTAATAATATGAGTGTGTATAAACAAGCTTTGGGAACTTGCCAGAGGGAGCTGACAGTATCTGTATAGCATGCTTGTAGATCCAAAAGAAGAATGTAATAATAAAAATGTATTAAATGATGCAGTCTGTCTCGGTGTATTTATTGTACTTAGTACAATACAGTAATAAAGTAGTAGTTGATCACAACAAATGGTTAAGTACTCTGGTATGCATGCATGCAAGTGCAAGTAACAACAAGAAACTAACGGAAGACGTGCATATAATTTTTCAATGGCGAGCCACAGTTGATGGACCGAATGGTTTCTCCTTGTGACAACTACACCTTCTTTTTTATTTTATTCAGTTAGTATGTCCAGTCGAAGTGCACTTCTCGCTCATCTTATGCACAACATCCAGGAGCAGAACAGTGCATCTCTGCATGTTCCACAGGTCCTGTACATTCACAATGCTGAAGCTGCCTGCTGCGTCTGACCACCTTTTGGAAGAACTGACGAGAGACTTTCCACGCTTTCTTGAGGGAAGATTTGGCCACCTTCCACAGAGAAACTGGTAATTCTCTTTTTTGTTTCTCATTCTACAGCATGGATGCCATAAAAGACAGAAGTGTAAAGTGTAAGACTACTTTTCGGGTAGACAGTAATGACAATCCAGCACATGTATGGTCAGGTTTTAAAGATTGGTATAAACAAAACTGTAGCACATGTAGTACTTTACTAGGTAACGTTGATGTCAATGCTTTATGTAAATGGATGTTTTACTTATGACTGGTACATGTCTAATGTCAAAACTTAGAAGTACAGACCAGGGTATGTGTTTTGTGACAATGATGACAAATCTGTCTAGTGTGCCACAGAAAGGTTGTTACACAGGTTACATCCAGGGATACGTCCCCTGACAAACAGCCCTTACCTTTTCCTCTGTATCCTGATCCAAACACTCTTCTTAGCTGTCCTGTATGTACTGTTGAAAATCTTTTAAAAGACATCTCCTCTTTTAAAGATAAGCTCCTACAGGACCCAGGTATTGATTTGGTAACTCTTTTTGTTACTTACTGTTCAGAGTTGAGCTCAGCATTATCACCAGAATCTTCATAGAAATTAAATGAACAGTTTAAAAATTTTCAAAAAGATAATCAGAGTGGAATGCGCTCCGTCAGTCTATGGCAACTTTGCTGTCTCAATGTTTGGGTAGCTTAGAGGGCCAGTTAGAAGCACTTGCATGTAAAGATAACACTCTCCAAGACTGGGAAGCAAGGTTTCAACAGCTACAGCAGGACCTACAGGCAGAGTATGATAAATATGCACAGTATGACACAATGGAAAATGATTTCCAACAGTGTAAACAGCAGCTAGAAAAATTACAGAGGGAGGTACAGGAAGGGCAAGTAAAGGCTCAAGACTATAATGCGGTATGATTTGGACAGACGTATACAACAGCTCAGGGCGCTAGATGAAAAGGTACAGTTTTTAAGAGACCGAATCTAAAAATTAGAAGCTTCAGCACAGGAAAAACACCAGCTGATTTGTATCAACAATCAAGAGTGTTACAGACCCTCCCCAAATGGTATGATAAAAAAGGCATATTTTACATGTTAGCTTTTGAGGAATGGGTTAATTACATGGCAGGTGCAGATGCATGGAATGATTCTTTGGCTAAATGTTTTTGGACATGTATTCCTAAATGTTTTAAAACATTTATTCAGCTAAACAAATATCCTCTTAAGACTCAGCTGCAACATATGGCAGCAGTGTTACAGGCATATACACAAAGACAACCATAAACCACTCGGTTGTTAGATCACTTCAATATTACCATTTCAGACAAAATGCTCGAACAGGCAGATCACTTTCAGATGGCATATCAAGTAGTGTTTAATAAATCTGATGAAGATATGAAAAATGAAGACACTCAAAAACAGCTTTCTTAGAGTAGGTGAAGGGAGCTGCAGGTGACATCAAGTGCATTTATCAGGAAACTTCAAAGGATTCACATGATTTAGTGCAAAAATTAACGAGAGGCAAGACAATTTGTGATGCTGGTAATCTTTTTTCTCACCATGTCTTCTCAGTAGATGAAGACATGGAACCTTTTGAAGTTGGAAAAGTCGTTCAAAAGGGCGGGGTAGAAGCCATTGGACAGACCAAGGACAACAATGGCAGAATAGAGTAGCTTCTGCACCTCCGGCTCCAAAGGGCACTGAGGAACAAGGGGAAGAAAAGAAAGCTCTACAGTATTTTTGCTGTAAGCAAACTGGTCATTTCAAAAAGGACTGTCCACATTACAGAAAATGAAGGGAAGCTCAGGAAAGAAAGGGTAAGTTTATTATGCAAGTTACAAATAAAAACACGGGAAAGTAACAAGTAAAGGTGCAAAGGTCTTATAACCAGGAAAAGGATAACTATAAGGTAAAACAAATGACACCACAGGGGGATATATATCCGGTAGATTGTCCGGAAGATTTTCAGGCCCAAACACCTTTTAATCCACAATATGCAGAAGGTTTAAAAGCAGAAGTTACAAAGTTTAAGTACATAGGACAACAGTGAAGGGGATGACAAAGACGGTGAAGAGGAGGTCATACAGTTACAGTTGTGTGCAGTTGCAAAAGCGTCAGATATAGACGACTGGGAAACTATACAATAAGGGTGTGCCCCCCTACCCAAAAAGTTTCTTTTCTGACATATTTTACAAAGGGGCAGGATGGAAGGCCCCTAACTGATATTTGGGTAGAGGGGACCCTATGGAAAAATGTATTATTGGATACGGGAGCAGCTGTTTCGGTTACTAGCCGAACACTCCCACCAGAGCCTAAAAAAAGAACATGCATTTCAGGTTTTAACAGTACTGGCTTCATAGCAGTGCATAGTAAAAATGTGTCCATACGGTTTACACCAAATGATGCAGTTATACAAGGATCTTTTTTAATGCACCCTTTGTGTGCATCAACCATTACAGGTATGGATATTATGAATAAAATTGGACTGGTCATAGATGTGCCAAATGGCATAATATGGAAGGGCACTGAAGGATTTTCATGCTGCGCCATACAAATAGATGAGACACTGAAGAAACCACAAGGGGCGGTGCACGCAGATGCACAGGATGCATGGCAGTCTTTACAGGCACAGTTTCTGCTTCTGCGGTCACAAAGACCAAGAAGACTGTGGAGAACTAGAAATTCCAGTAGGAATAGGAAATGAACAGGATTTTATACCACCTTTCCAAAAGCAATACCCAATACCAAAAGAAGCAGAGGAAGATATGCAAAAGTGTATAGCAGATTGGGAAACGGCAGGTTTAAAAGGTGAAAGTCCAACAAACTCACCCATCTGGCCAGTTAAGAAAAAAGATGGCAGTTACAGGTTAGTCATAATCTGCGAAAAGTAAATCAGTACACTACCCCAAGGGCACATGTAATTCCTGAATTAGCAGCTAATATAAAACCACAAAGCCAGTGGTTCACAGTCACTGATTTGGCAAATGGATTTTTTGCCATACCACTGAGGAAAAGGGACTGGCCAAAATTTGCCTTTACCTTTAACAATCAGCAGTATCTCATGACATGGTTACAGCAAGGGTTTCAAAATAGTCCGGTAATTTTCCACCAAACAGTAGGCAAAAGTTTAAGGGGGGTTAAAAGAAGATGGATCAGTGCTTCATTACATAGATGACATACCGGTACAGTCAGAAACATTAGAGCAGCATTTAAAAAACTTAAAAGAGGTTTTCAAAACACTGCAGGAGGCAGGATTCAAGATAAAAAGTGGAAAAAATACAGTTTTTTTTCACAAGAAGTCAAATTTTTAGGGACCATTATCAAGCCCACTGGGAGATCCCCATGTGCACAGAGAGTACAAGGTATCTTACAGATGGAAAAGCCAATGACCATTCCAGATTTACATAAATTCATGGGTATTATGAATTACAACAGAGAATTCATTGAGGATTGTGCACAGACAGTAGGACCTTTGTACAACATGCTGCCTATGCAAAAAAATAATGGCACTCTGGAATGGGGTGTGGTAGAAGAACAGTCTTTCGTGGCTTTGAAAGAGAAGTTGGCAAGGGCTACAGAATTAATAGCACCAACTTCAAAGTTACCATCTGTTTTGCATGCGGCAGCAGGGAAAAAACACACATCAGTGGCGTTACTACAAGAATGGCCACACGGGGGAGATAGGAGATCACAAAAGACTTTGAGACCAGTTACCTTTTGTAGCCGTAAAATGACTCCGGTAGAAAAGGGATATCACCCCTGTATTCAGCAGTAATTGGCTATATATTGGGGAATCAAACAGAGAGAGTATCTAGTAGATGACTACTTTCAGTAGAAAAAAGATAATCATTCAAGCAGGAGAAAAATATTATTTGTCCAACTTGCTGGGCTATGAGGGAAAGCAGCACAACTGCATTAACAATCTGACAAAGCCAGAAAAATCTCTTATATCACTAGACTACAACCATTTTTTTGCCCTCTGTCTTTGTAGATGGAGCTAGGTATTGGGAAAATTGATGGTATGTGACGGGATTTGCTATACTACCAGAAAAGGAAGGTTTGGGGGTTCCAGAGTTGGTGCAGCTCCCAGGTCACATGTCAGCCCAATGGGCTGAATTAGAAGCAGTACTGTATGTACTACAGCACTATAATCCTGTCAATATTTGCTCTGACGCATTACGTTTACACATGACAGTTTGGGCTCTTAGACGATTTGTAGACAGTGCAGGAAAACCACTAAAACATGCAGATGTTTTGCAAAATATATGGAAAATCATACAACAAAAAAATGTACAAGGGCAATTCAGTATTTTAAAGGAAAAAGCCCACCAAAAACCAACTTCAGAAGGGTTCAAATTTAATGCAAAAGCAGATGCCTTAGCCAAACTGGCAGAAAAGACAGGATGGTAGCTATATCCTGATTTAAAATCAGGCGAAGCAATACAGCAAGTTAGTGTAGTAGATAAGGACAGGGATATCACTGAGGATTTAGTCCGAATTCAAAGGCAACAAGATTTGGAAGAGCAGACTAGTGATGTATGACTGTAGGGGTCCCACAAAGAGAATTTTGGGTTTATCTTACTACAAAAGAATTAAAATTATACCTTATGTGCCATATCAGCTAGCAAAACAGTTGATAAAATACAATCACCAAGTGCTAGGACATGTAGGTAGTGAAAAGTTATGGCCAGTGCTCAAAGAAAAGTATTGGAATTCAGCTTTAAAAAAGTTGTGCAGGCTAGTTTCAGAAGAATGTTTGATCTGTTTACAGGTCAATGCCAAAAGTTAAAAGCCTCGGTTACACAGGGTCATGCCAGCAGATGGACCATAGTACGCAGTTCAAATAGATTATGCAGGACCATTACTACCAGCAAAAGGAGGGTATCGATACTTGTTAGTAGTGGAAGATGTATTTTCAAAATGGGCAGAAGCAATTCCTGCCAAAAAGACAACTGGTAAGGCAACAGTAGAAGCTTTATAGAAAAACATGTTTTGCCACTGGAGATGGCCATGAGTTATCGAATCTGACAACAGGCCACAATTTGTCAGTCAGCTAATCAAACAAATGTGTAATTTGTTAGGAATACAACAAAGATTTCATGTACCCTACCATCCACAGTCCAACTGAATAGCTGAGAGAATGAACAGAACCATTAAGGAAAGAGTAACATAGATATGGATGATAAAACGCATAAGTTAAAACTCTGTACAGAAACTTATGAATGGTCTCATATGTGGGCAGTACTCTCCCATCTATGAACCAAGTTTTTTACAACATTCTGTAAATATGTGCAAATGGACAATATTTCCTTCAAACTTTAAAATGTCTGTCGAAGTGGCACCACAATTTGTATGCGTGGTTTCAAACAAACCAGTGTTAAAATACAAGCAAACACCCTTTATGGGATGTATCAGTAATATCACGCATTTAACCTGGGAATGTGTTTTCTACCAGTACTAAACAGATGGCAAAATTTCAGTGGAAACATGAAATGATTCAGCTTCCTAACATTACCTTGTCCTTAGACAAGTTAAGAAAAATAATACAAGACACAGACGAGCTTAATTGGATTATCGTAACTGCAGCATATTACGGCATGAAGTAAACAGTATAATAGTAAAAGACAAATTGGTAAAATTGGCTGAAAAAACAGAAGTTGACACTGCCCATAATTGGTGGGCCAAATTTACAGGGTGGTCATCATCTGAAACAAAATTGTTAAATTAGTTAATACATCCGGTGTTGGTAGTTTTAGGGGGTCATAATAATAATGACAGCTTGGAATTGTTTGATATGTTGCAGGTTGAGAAGAGTTGCAATAACTCAGCAAGTCATGACTGTAAATATGAACAAAAGTGGTAAATGCTGTAAATAGCGATGCTGATGAAACAAATGCAGTCTTTTTTAAACTGAAGTTTAGTCCGTTCTTCAAAAATACAATAAGGGGGAACTGAAAGAAAATTCTGTTTTCATTTTAGTATATTCACTGTCTTTTCAAAACTGTTGCTAGTATGATTATTAGCTTGAATAAGAAGCTGCAAAAATAATATGAAATATAAAGGGTTAATTTAGAAATAGTATAAAATGCAGGAAAATAGTAAGTGTGCTGACAAACATATATAGCTTAATTATATATTGGCATCCATGCATAAAGGAGTTTGTTACTGAGAAACAGAATTTGTAAAAATAGCCGGGCAGATAGCGGATTGGAAAGACATCAGCAAAATAAAGACATGTAACATCAAGCAAGATAAAGCTGGAACATTGAGTTCAGATAAGGCGGATACATCAAGTTTCAGATAATCCAAGACTGAGTTTCTCAAGACCACCGGAATTCAGAAAACCAAGAACAATCATAAATTAAGAGAACAAAAGATGACTGTTATACATCAGACTGAGGAAAAATATCAGACTTTTGGTATAAATATGAGTGTGCATAAACAAGCTTTGGGAACTTGCCATAGTGAGCTGACAGTATCTGTATAGCATGCTTGTAGATCCAAAAGAAGAATGTAATAGTAAAAGTATATTAACTGAAGCAATCTGTCTCTATTTTTCTGTATTTATTGTACTTAGTACAATACAGAAATAAAGTAGTTGATCACAATAAATGGTTAAGTACTGCGGTATGCATGCATGAAAATGCAAGTAACAACAAGAAACCAACAGAAGATGTGCATATAAATTTTCACTCCTATCACATTTGTGCAGGCAACTATGAATACAGACTTAAGTTACTCCAACTACGCCTTCATTTTACTCTAAACAAAACATTAAATAAATGCTGGGTGAACTAATTGAATAGAAGCAATTATCTTAGCATATCCCAATATTCTTAACAAATGCCACTTTCTTCTTCTAAAAATAATCTTATACCAGTACAAAGGTTAGTAGATTCCTCAGGTTATGGTAATGTCCTGTTAAAAAGGCAGCATTAAGATCATGTATGTGAAATATTTACAACCAATATTTTACTGCTAAAATGTGCTACTGATAAGGAATAGTTCAACAGCTCACAACTTTTGAAACGTACCATGCACAGTAGTATATCTTCCTTTCTATTTATATATCATATCATCTCTATATATGTGACATCCATAACATATTATCGAACATTTCATCTACATACTATCTGCAAATGTACAATACAGAAAAAAAATGCACATGAAATCACCCACCCAAATGAATGAACAATTTGCACCCTCATAAGATAAGTACTACACTTAACCCCTACTTAAAAGTACCACACGTTTAACTCTCAAAACATGCACACACAACTGATACATGTGTAACCATATCTCATATTTAGGAAGCCAACAGCATTCAAAACATGTTATCGGCTTCTCCGCACTTTCCAGTACAAAACAAAATACAACCATACATAAAGACATATACCACTCAAATCAAACTTAAAAAAATCTTTTACATGGTGAACTTTGCCCTGACATTCCTTACTATATACACCAACTCCACAGTTGCAAAACTACAAGCCCAGTGAACACCCTGATATGCTGCCATAGTAACTGCAACCAAACTGGACTACAGCAGCATTTGATCAGCCCTGTGTTTAACTAAGGAAAAAAAAAACAAAGCCATGCAGCACACTTTGATAAGTTGTACAGTCATTGAACTGCATGGCAAATGTACACACAAACTTGGGAGCTGTGTACTCAGTTGAGTAGTGTAAATACTTTATTAAATAACATTCTTCCAGGAAACATACTGTGCAATCCTCCTGAAATGTGCACTTGTTATTGTGGCACTGACTGCTGATACAACCATTTTATAATTACATGTTTATACAATAAAGCAGCCTCATGTCAGACAGTTGATGTGTACATTTAGTCATCAATAATTTGGCTTTGTTAACCATTCAAATCCAAGTATCACAATCAACTATACTGTTCAGTATTAATCCCATGTTTTATTTAAAAATATCTCTTTAGAAAACTGCTAAACTTACAACCTAATTTGAGATCAGGAATTATTTAGTGACCATATACTTTATTTACATTGTATTACAAGCCTTAAAAACTAGACCAGTGACTTCTCCCTTGTATTAGAGTCTACTTTAATAAACAGATAATGTATACATTTTAGGAACTCTGTTCCATGTCAACATCGTGTTTAAGCTCAAATTCCATTACAGCATACCATACAGTCCACTTTTTTTTTACCATAAAGTTCTGTTTCTGATTTCTTATAGTTCTGTTACATATTTTAATCTATGTAAACTGAGTTTTTTTTTGTCAAATGTCAGAATGGTCAAGCAGCGTCCTTGAGTCCTGAAATATTAATACTAAGTTTGCCTTATCACATTACAAAGAGGGATTCAACTGATGCACTTTATAGTGAGTGGAATAAAGTGGTGTAGTTTTTCACCAGAGGTAAATGGATTTACCAAGGGTTTATCTTTAACGGTCGAACTGTATAGTAAGAAGAAGGCAAACTTGTAATTTGTGTTCAATGCCTAGTCCAGTTGTGCTTGCTTTAGGAGAAGCAGGTTGTCTGCATACATAACTGCATTGATTTTTTTTAGGTTAAGTGTTATCTCAGAGATGAGAGCACCCATTTTTAGAGAGCAAGCTGTTAAAAGACATCCAGAGGCACTTGCATTTCAGGTAGCTTTTTGACCACTGTAGTGTATCACTACAAGAGTTCAAGCTTCACAGTTTATAAAAAATGGGGTATGATCTACAGTTTCAAATTCCCTTGGCATGTCTATGAATAAGCCACATGTGAGAAGACTGTCATTTAAATTATTGTAAATTATATCGGTTGCAGAAAGTAGAGCTGTCAGAGTGATGACTGGCTTAAGGAAGCCATAATGCTCATCACGTAACTGATCATTCTAATTAATCTGTTTTTAAACATTTTTGTAAGTGGCAATAGGTCTAAAGTTTTTACATCCTTAAGGGCTAGGAGCACTAGGAAGAAGAAGAACTGTAGCATGTCTGAAAAGTGTATGGAATACTCCAGATTGTAGGGACAGATAGCTTAAATATGTATGCAACAGGTTTTGCAATAGAAAAAGAAGCCATTTTAAGGAAGGAAGAATGACGACTGCTATAAAGTGATGTAAAAGATATAAACAAACAAGTAGTTGTGTTAAAACAAAGAATTAATGCAACTGTTTTCCAGTATGAACAAAGACTGGAATTTGTTAAGAAAAATAATGAAAAATAATAAAAAAGTTCTGGAAAGGATGTAAAATACACTGGAACAGTTTAAGGGCCTATAGAAAAAAAGACAAGGTAAAAAGAAAAACAGCCTGTCATAGCAGATCTGGAAAATTGGAAAACTGGAGAAAAGAGCAAAGTGAACTAATGCTTGAACTGGAGGGGCAAAGCAAAACAAAAAAAAAAAGGCAAATGCAGTTTCAAGATCAGGGTGTTATGCTTACAGAGTGAGATAGAAGAAATGCAAGTTTTTCAAACTATGGATGTTACTAAACTGAAGCTGGGTTTCTAACAAAACAACAGATATGAATAAAAAATGAAAGAGAACTTCCAAGATGGCAGCAACAGACTGATCAACAGCTTAATTCCAGCTCTCCCAGTGCGAAAAAATAACCTACGAAACAACAGCCTGTCAGCTTGAATAAAATTTAGTTACCAGATAGTGATATTGAAAGCTTTAGTAACAGTTTAGAAAGTACACTGCCTGAAAGCCAGCAAAGAAGAACCTGAAAGAAAATCAATCAGAAAAGGTGAAGAGAAAACACTGTCTAGGAAGAACCCTTCAGCAATTCAGCTGAAAGCTGTTCAAGCTCCAGCTCTGGTGCATGAGATAGATTTTAGTAATTTGGAGGAAAGCATAAGTCAGATGTGCTCAGAGCTGATTAAAAAAATGAAACACTGAAGGAGTATATCAATCCAAACAACAAAAAACAGCTAGTCAGTTGAAACAATAAAACTGCAAAACTTAAAGGTCAAAATGAAGAAAAGGTTGGCTGAGTATGAGACTGTTCAAGAGCAGCTGTTTAAAAAAATGGTAGAGTTAGAGGACAGCGCGCACAGGGAAAACCTGAGATTTTCTACTGTACCAGAGAAACTGAAAGGAAGAAAGTGTATTAATTTTATGAAAGCGTAAATATGTAATTGGACTAGACTGGTATTATTCTACAACAGGAGTTGTTAACTGAAAGGGCACATCAGTTGTATGCTCCAAATCTGGCAGTGAGTATGCAGACAAGACCTGTATTAGTAAAGATGCAATGATAGCAGCAGAAATGGTAGATCCTGATAAAACTCTGGTACAAGGGCAAATTATAAAAAATTGGAGACAACAGAGTGTTTGTGGAACACGATTATTCACTGTACAACAGGTGGAACAGGAGCAAATTTATCCCAGCAATCAGGGAATATTGAGCTTCTGTACCCAGCTGTATTCAGAATATTTTTTCCTAGAGGATCAAAGTAATTTTTTTGGTAGAGAACAGGATAAGGAGGAAATTCAAAAGTTTGTCAACAAGGGGTGAGACATCAACGAGAAGGTGACTCTGCTTCTCATTCTTCTGATGGTACTGCTCACAAAATTTGCCAGTGAAACCTTTTTCAATGTTCTAAAGGAAAATGCTTGAGAGACAGAAAAAAACACAGGAGGTGACTAGAAAAATCAGGAATACCTTGGACTTGAACTGGAGTCTGGGGCAGGGACATGGAGATGAACAGGAAGAAGACCAGCTACATGGAAACTGGTGAATAAATGTAAGACTATAAAGCATCAATCGCATTTGTGAAATATGGTTTTACAAGAAAAAATGGCTGAGAAAGATTGATTTTTTGTTGACTTTGTTAAACTTGTTGAAGGCAGGCATATGTCATTAATGTTTGGAAGGACACTACAAGGGAAAACAGATGAAGAAAAAAGGAAAAACTGAGTGTTAAGTAAAACAGTTTTTGTTCTTAATATTTGCAAAAAACATGTTATGATATAAATTGCATGTGATATAGTAAAGTACTTTCAGTGATTGCTGTATGTGATCAAGACACTAAAGTAAACAGGTGCTTTTATTCTTTTGTCTTTTTTAGTTTTAAGAAATGTAGGCATTACAATGTACAAAGAGGAGCTGGACAGAAGCATGTTTAAGTCAACAGGTTGTAATCCTGGGCGGCTAGGGTGAGGGATGGGGTGTAAAAGTGAGCTGATTGTAATACATGTAGAACTGAAATGTTTTATTTAACTTTTGCATAGGTAAATGTCTGGATTAATGTTATTGGCTTAATCTAATGAAATTTTTTGTGAATGCAAGCGGGTTTTAAAAAAATGATAGATCATAATGTAATAAATAGTTTTCTTTAAGCATATAAATGTTCAATGCCATCTGAGAAATTTGGAGCTGAGGGCAGCTCTACAATTTGATCTCATGTTTTCATTGAAACAAGCTGACTAATGGAGAAGTCAATAAATTAAGAGGTCTGGACATTGTTTACTAAGAGAAACTTACAATTCAAAGGTATAAAGGCAAGCAGTTCAGTAAAAAATACAGTTTGAAATTATTGGGTGTGAATAAGAGATAGCTTTTCCTTTAATGCATTTATTAGAACAGTGTATAATTTAGTTTTATTTAAAGATTGCACTTTTCTTAAGACTAAAAGTTAATGTTTTCTGAAAATATACAAGTCACTTTTCACACCTGAAAGGATAACAAAGACAAGACAAGAACAGACAGCAGTTAGTGTAGAACACATCCTTGCTCCTCTTATCATTTGTCCTCTAACAATGTTTCTTTTCACATGATAGGGATGTTGACTGTTGTAACTCAAAAAACTATTTGAGTATGTAAGGTTAGGATACACCTTGGACGTAAATTTGCCAAGATTGACATCCTTGGTGATATTAACATCTAGGTAGTCAATGGTGCCCTGGTTAAAAGTGTGTGTGAATTTAAAATACGTACAGACACTGTTAATGTATTCGACAAATTTGTCAACTGTAGATCTACTACATTTCCATAAAATAAAAATGTCATCAAGGTAACGGACATATACTAACCAGTCACTGGAAAATCTAGAACTAAAAACATGCTTCTCCTCCCACCTTGACATGACCAGGTTAGGATATATGAGGGCACAACTTGCCATCTTTGCCACTCCTTTCAACTGTCTGTAATATTCATTTTCAAAAGTGATGTAATTATTGTATAAAACCTGTTCCATCACTTCCATCACAAAGTTCACCATTGTACTGCCCAAATTAGTATACTGAACTAATGCTTCATTGAACAGTTCAAGACCCGTCTCATGTGGAATAGAACTAAATAAATCCACAATGTCAATGGTGGAAAAACCTGCTGACTCAGGAAAAAAAAATATTTTACTCTTGTTAAAAAGTCCCATGAGTCAATTAAAACATGAGTTATGGGTGTTAGGGCTTCATTCACCATATGATCAACAAAAACTCCTAAGGAGTAAGTAGAGCTGTTCTGTCCAGCCACTATGAGTCTATGGGGGGGGGGGTGTGCACATTCTTGTGCACCTTCAGGATGCCAAAAACTGTGGGAATAAATGGAAATTCATTCTGTCCAGCCACTATGAGTCTATGGGGGGGGTGCACATTCTTGTGCACCTTTGGGATGCCAAAAACTGTGGGAATAAATGGAAATTCATTCTGTAAAAAGTTTAAAATCCTTCATTCGTTGTGCCCTCATATATGCTAACATGAGCATGTCAAGGTGGGAGAAGAAGCATGTTTTTAGTTCTAGATTTTGCACTGACTGGTTATTATATGTTCGTTACCTTGACGACATTTTTATTTCATGGAAATGTGGTAGATCTACAGTTGATGAATTTGTAGAATACATTAACAGTGTCTGTATGTATTTTAAATTCACACACACTTTAATGAGGCCACCATTGACTACCTAGATGTTAATATCACCAAGGATGTCAATCTTGGCAAATTTACATCCAAGGTGTATCGTAAGCCTACATACTCGAATAGTTTTTTGAGCTACAACATTCAAAATCCCTATCATGTGAAGAGAAACACTGTTAGAGGGCAAATGATAAGAGGAGCAAGGATGTATTCTACACTGAGTAATTTGTAGAGGGAGCTGCGCAACTTAGTTCAAATGTTCATGGCTAGAGAGTACATTGAGAACTGTGTTCAACAAATTAGTGTAGAAATAATGGATGGATAGGGTACTAAATTCATTTTCCTGCTTGGCCAATATGTGACCAATCTGAGCCGCACAGGTGATGGCGGTAATAAGGCCCCTAATTCTTTGGATAATAATAGATTTTTACACTCTGTGTTCACACACTTTGGGTCCTTTGGACAGAAGGTGAAGAATATTTTGACCATGAATTGGGTTATTTTGGAATGTAACAACTCGTTAGTGAGTGCCTTAGGTAAAGGACCTACATTTTCTCACAAAGTGGGCAGTAACATTAAATTTCTTTTAGAACACCCCATTATTAATAAGAGTGACCATAGAGGCACAAGACCTTGTGGAAGGTGCAAATATTGTGCCTATGTGTTGAATGCTTCAGACGTGTGGGTTGGGCAGCTTTTGCAGAAAGTGAGATTAGTAGGGGGCAACTGTAATAGTAAAGGGCTAGTTTATCTGAGAGTGTGTGTGTTGGACGTAAAGGGTACTATGTTGGTACAACTGAAAGGTCACTCAAGAAGAGAATTTATGAACATTTATATGCTATTAACACCCACAACACAAAGAATGCCCTTTTTACACATAATTTATCTTGCGCTACTTTTTCTGGTTTTAAGTTTGGTATTCTGGAACTAATTCTGAGGAATATCGGGGGGAACTGGTCAAACCAGACTGACAAAAGTGAGTTTTAATGGCAACTTCGGCTCAATGCTAGCTCCCCCCCAGGCATGAATGAACATGTTTCCTTAATGCCAGTTTTAATAGAAAGGGATCTTATATTGTAAAATGTTTGTTTATTTATTATTTTACTTTTTATGTTTTGTGTTAACTATTCTAGATGTGAATTTTACATTTTTTTTACTGTCTCTTTAAATTTTAAGGGTTGTTAATTGAGGTTAGTATTTAAATGTGGTTGAAGGTAGGCATTTTTGGTTTGATAAAGTCTGGATTGAGTCAGATGAACGCGCTTATCTTTTTTGGGTTTTTTCAGCATTAAAGGAGTTGGCTTTTTCCACCCTTGATCTGCAGCTGGTTTGTACAGTCTCAGATGTGGGTTTTCGTGTTTGGAGTTTAAAAATAAGGTAGAAATACAAGAAAAAGACATGTAATTAAGAAGTAAGAATTATTTAGAGGGGGGTGACAAGGGTTAAAGTACTGCAAATAAGGGAGAACCCACAGAACAAGAAGGGGCACAATTGCAGAGTACTAAAGAGAAATTAATGGAGTATCTGGATGACATACATGAGTTTAGAAAGATTTCTGTTAAGCAACTGGTTTTTGGTGATAACTCCAGAGCACAAAAACGTTTAGCACAACGACTTCAGGCAACAGAAAGTAAAAAGGGTTGTTGCTAATCTTTAGGGATCCTATAACAAGAAAAATAACTAGAGATCATGTACAGATATTACAGACATTTCAGAAAATTTATGAAAATCTGTATAAAGCAGGGGAAGGTAGAAATCAAGAAAAAGCACAAAGCACAAATGGAAATATTTATGGAAGACTTATGTACACTGAGGTTAGAGGTAGATGAGGCTATACAATTTACAGTTAAAATAGAGGGAGGCTAGATTAAAATGGTGATGTATAACCAATCTGCAGGAAAGTCTCCAGGAACAGATGATATTCCTGTGGAAGTTTTGAAGCTAGAAGGGAAAAAAGTGATAAAGATCTGAAAGATTTTTGTTTAACAGTATTTGAAAAAGAGGAGAATCACCAACATCATGGAGGAAGCTGTGATGGCTGGAATACCTAAGGAGAGTAACACCCATCAGACCCAGCTTCCTGATTATAAAATGTTTATCTCTAGATAACAGCTAAAAGAATGGCAAAGTTGTTGCCAAAACTGATAAATATGGACCAATGTGGCTTTCTGGAGGGAAGGCAAATGTTTTACAACATTAACAGAACAACGATTATCCAGAGAGAAGTAGAATGTAAGAAAATGCCAGTGTTGTAGTTGGTTCTTCATACAGAAAAACCATTCCACAGCGTAAGCTAGGATTTTAGGAGTAGGACAATTGAAGCATTTGTATTCCCTGATACAATACTAAGGTTAATTAGGAGGACACAGGAGGGATTGGAGTCAAAAATTAAAGTAGGAGGGTTACTCTCTGATAAGCTGTATTTGAAATGAAGAATCAGGCAGGGGTGTCCTCTCTCTCTCCTTTGCTAATTGCATTATATTTACAGCCACTGGCAAAGAAAATAGGGGTTTCAGAAATTCACAGAAATAATTGGTATGGTAATCATGAAAAGTTGGTTTTATTTCCAGACATTATTATTTTGTACCTGATAAAACCAGAAAATAACATTTCAGTGTTGTGGAACATTCTGATACAGTTTTTAGTCTTTTCAGAACATAAAATTAATGAAAATAAAACAAAGGCTATAGCTGTAAACTATGTGTCCACTCATGAATTGATTCAGCAATGGGATGTGATAAAATGAAGTATTTAGGAGTATGGATTAAAAAGAATTTTCTTATGACAGCTAAGAATATGTGGGAAGAGGCTAACCAAAAGATAACAGAAAAACTGAGAAACTGGATGCTCTTGTTTATGGATATGGATAGCAAAAATACAAGCAGTGAAAATGTTTTAGCCCATTTAGTTTTCTATACAGCTCAGGCATATTTTTATCAACCAGAGACGTTGTGGACAGTAATTAGTAAAGAGTTGAAGGATTTTATCTGAGAGGGGGAAAGGGGAAAGTGGACAAACTGATCTTTCCAACAGAACAAGGTGGTTTAGGATTACTTGATTTGAAGGGACATTACATTTTAGAGTTACACAGTTGAGGCTCACATATATATATATTTATAGAAAGAGAGAGCACAAGCAGAAGGCTATAAGTCAAAGAGGAAAGGGATGATGATGATGATGCAGTTGGGAACCTATTTGGAAGGTTAGAAGCAAATCTGACAATCTTTTTTTGGAGGTGAGTTAAAGCTGGTGTTGCATATAGAATGCTTGGCAGGAGGAGTGACTGTGCAGTTTTAGCTGCACAAGTGGACTGAAGAATGGTTGAAATCAGTATAATGCACCTAGTTTTCTGTTATTTTTTTCATAGATTAGTACTAGGCTAAATTCTGGGCGGCCGCGGTGATGCAGCGGTTAGAGTTGTCACCTCACAGCAAGAGGCTCTCCAGTTCGATCCTTGGCTGGGGTGCCTTCTGTGCGGAGTCTGCATGTCCTCCCTGTGGGCATGTGGGTTTCCTCCGGGTGCACCGGTTTCCTCCCACATCCCAAAGACATGCTGTAGGTGGATTGGACACTCTAAATTGGCCATAGGTGTCAGTGTGTATGTATAGGTGGATTAGACACTCTAAATTGGCCCTAGGTGTGAGTGTGTGTGTATACCTTCGTTGGAAGGTTGGGCGCCAGGCTGGCAACTCGACACCATAAAACTCCACTGCCAATCATGAGCGGACAAGTGATCCGCAGTGGTGACCCCTAACCAGGAAAAGCCGAAAGAAGAAGAAGAAGAAGTACTAGGCTAAATGCCCTTGTGGGCCATTTTAAGCTTAGCCAAATAACCCATGTGAGAATCAAACCCTGCACCTTATGTTTTTAAGGTAAACACCTTAACCATTATGCCAACTTCCCTCCCAAAACCCTACCTCTTTCTAAGATACCAAGGTGATGACATATATGCCATACAGATGTATACACACATATCAAGTGGCTTGGTGTGAGATTAGAGCCCCTACTTATCTAGTCTTATACACTACACACTGCAGATCACAGTACTCACTGCATGCGCCATGGTTTAAGTCTACTATGAAACAGTTAATGCAGTGGTCCAAACATGCTGTTTTTATCACTGATAACTCCTAGTAATTTAATCTGGTAAACCTCTTCTATGACAGTGTTAATGATTGTAGTCATAATAATGCTGAATCTGCTTTTTTTTGGCATTGAGAATGAGTTCTGAATTCTGCAGCCCGTTATTCATGGTATTAAATGTTGCCAAGGTTAGATTCTACAGCTGGGATGGGCATTTGTCATGACAGATTACGGTGGAATCATCTGCATATTGAATTAATGTTGCATTATTAAATAACGTATGGATATAACTGGTGAAATGTTAGAGTAGAAATCCAAAGTTAAAGGTCTGAGGGAAATAAACAGAAACTGCTGTAAAGGTGGACTATACATCTTTCCAGAGAACTGCTTGTGATCTTTCAGAGAAATAAATGAAGAACCAAGAAATAACCCAATATTCATTTACATACACAGAAATGTGGCTAACAGTGTTTCCTATCTGATCATCAAAAAAAAAAAAAAAATCAGTTAATTGAATCAGTGCAATTACATACAACATGCCATTTGTTGAATTGTCACAGTGAGATTGCGGTACACTGAGAATTTTGCCCTTTCCCCACTGCAGTGCGATCTCGGAGTTGGTATATATAATTATAGATATATAATTAGCAGGGGGTGTGGGGGATGAGGGAAATTCGATGAACAGCATTTTCTATGAAATGCCGTTTGTTGAAGTAACTGTTCGATCAAGTGATACAGAGACAGCTAACAGACAAACAGTTACTTCTAATCCCTATTAAAAAATCAGTTAACTGTATTTACTCCAAAACAACTGACTGCACAAAAATACTTTTGAACATAACTTCATCAACCAGCACAAAAACTGAACTTGTTATTCACACCAAGCTATAGCTGAAAACACAAACTTTGATGTTCACATAAAGCAAATAGTTAAAACAACAAAATAAAACAATGCTCCATCTATGTGATCAAACCATATTTAAATTAAACCAACCTTCTTTCAAAGCTCCTTTATACAACAATCATTTTCTCAAACTTAACATTTTACATAGAAAGGTCAGCTAGAATAATCCTGTAATAAAGTATTTAAATTTGTGGCTAATTTAACTCATAGGACACCCCACTGCCTGCCCCTGAAACAGTTAAACTGAATGTGAATGCCTCACTACCTAACCTTTTTACAGCTAGTGACTAATCTCAATCTCATTAACAAATCGGAATGTTGTCCATTTCTAAATGGTGTTATAATACACTACTCCAATAATAGAATTCTTCTCTCCGCAGAGAAACATCAATACTAGTAACCAAATCAAGCAACTCAGCAGGGACACCATATTCTCCAACTACATCTCCAAAAAGTCTCCAACAACTTAACAATCTAAAATCCTTTAAGCTACAACTAAAAAAAGGACTTAGTATAAGTAACATCTCATATACTTCCTCCTAATTGTTCCCCATGGACTAAAATCTGTTCCCCACTATTGCTGTATTATTATAAAATATTCTTCACACAGCTGTTTTGTGAATCTAAAGTGACATCTGTACACAGATATCCATCGCTGTTAATTCTACAATGTGAAGCAGCCCTGTACAATGTATGTAGATGTTGATTATATTGTACTGGTGTACTGATTTTGTCTTAACAGGGATGTTTGAATCTCTGTATACTGTATGCATTTTATGAGAATGTATTTCTATTTTATTTCAGTTGGAGCTTTTCTCCCTGGCTTTCTGATAAAAAGGGGTTTTATTGCCCATTCAGACTTTACCAGTAATGAAATGCAAAAAATAAAAAAATGCTGCTGCTAGACTCCTCTCTTCCATACTAAATACCTTGTAATCTTCACAATCAAATATTTTCAGATCATCTCCAGATCTTAGAAGGTAAATGGATGATCTCGGCTTCAGAGATGTACCTCGTGTTAAATGGCAAGCTGGCTCCTTTCTTATGTTCAAGGAACACCTTACCTTTAACAGTGATTCAGAAAAAAACAAGCTCTGTTTCACCTGAATGGGGATTCGGTATTAGAGAAGGGGTCATCTCTGAGACACATACCTGTGTCTTCAACGTGTTTTATGTTACAAATGAGGTTTAGATCCTTGGATCGGGTAAAAGTTTGTTTTCCGAATGTGTAGCAGATCCATCAGAGTAGGACCAGAGAATATCTTGTAGGTAAGTCATAGATCGCTCCTCAGTGGTCTGTAGGAAACAAAGCAGAGGAACAAGCCTTTGAGGGGGTCCACATAGGACATATAATTTACGGGTCTATATTAGAACACCGAACATTTAAAATGTCTAATGTTTTAATATCAAACCCTAGCAATCGAAAAAAAAACATCGAACATTCGGAACAGCGAATTATTTCCTAGGGAAAAAATTCACTGTTCCAAAACACATACACACAACACAAGCACACCAAACAAACAGCAATCCACACACATACACCTAAACTCTACTAAACTATAAAAACACCATTAACTATCCACTTACCTTAACCCAAACCCTAACCCTAAGATCCATCACTATCGCACAGTCACCTCACCCACGCCCTAACCCTAACTCACCTAACCCGCCCTAACCCACATGTCCACACAATCGCACACTTACCTGACCTGTGCCCTAACCCATGTCCACACAATAGCACACTTACCTGACCTGTGCCCTAACCCTAACTCACCTAACCCGCCCACACAATCGCACACTTACCTGAACCCGACCTGTAACTTTTCACCAGACCGTTGAAAATACCGAAACAACAGAAACGGTATCGATATTTTCAGCGTTCGCTGAAAACGGGTCGATATTAGAACACCCGACATTTCAAATGTTCGGTGTTCTAATATAGACCCTAATTTACACCCTGCATTCTTTTAGACAGGAACCTCTGTGGTCTTTCCAGCTGTTGCAAATATCTGGTCAGATACATGCCTGAAAAGTGCATTGTACTCAATTACTGGTCTAATGAGGGCTGAGTATAGTGGAACTATGATCTCCTATCTGCATGCCATGCCCTGACTTATAAATTGTGCCATATAAAAGGATTTTCTCTTTACCATTGACACATGTTGATCAAAATTCAGGTTACTGTCAAGCTGAGTTCCCAAGTCCATCACCGCTGATTCTACTCTTAGAGGAGTGTTATCAATGTTGTAATTTGTAGGTGAAGTCATATTCCAAAACGGTTTAATTAAGCATTTTTTGCAGTGAGTTTTAGGCCATGGTTCTGGCCACCAGTTACATGTCTGTATCAGACCTTCTAGGAAAACATCTCCATCTTTGGGGGATTCAGTGTTTGCAACCAGCTTGCAGCTGTCAGTAAATCTGGTCAGCCAAATGCCCTCTACATTTACCTTGACTTCACAGAAGTATATTTCAAACAAGAGAAGTCCCAGTACCAAACCCTGTGGGACATGACTAGCCTTAGCCTTATAAAAAGTTTTTGATCTTGTTAACTACAAATTCCTTAAATCATGGATGCTTTCAGCTCTGAGGTTACAGAATGGTTCTAGATTAATGTCTTACACAGTTCCTTTAATGTCTTACACAGTTCCTTCTCTGTAAAACACTGATCATCTAAATGACTGGAGAAGTACTGTTATGTTTTGTATTAATGCTGTTTAATGAATTTATGCTTGCATAGCATTTTCCTACAGTATTACCTGTCATTGTAGAAGTTGGCTGTATCGTATATGGAGCGATAAAACAGATTACCTAGATTTGTGCTGCATTAGTTTTATATGTCTTTTCCATCTGGCACGAAGTCATCTTATTTATTGCTACCAAATGTTTGCCTTGTATATCTTTGGAATTTACTGTATTGCTGCTATATCTATGGTATTACATTGTTCCTCAATATTCTGTAGTAAACCCATTCCTTTCCTTCTTTTTATTTTCAGTCACACTGAACTACTGTGTGCCCTTGAATAACATCACACTGCACCAGCGTGTCGTATTAAGCATCCCTGTTAATCCAGGCTTTTTCTTTCTTCTTCCCATAAAGTTGCAAGGGACACTTAAAACTTACGTGCCTGTCTTTGTATACTCTGAACATAACCACTCATGATATAATTTAGTCTGTTTGTTGCACAGTGTGCACACCTGCTGGAATGATACCTTTATTTTATCTTTTTTCCCAGTTTCCTCCCCTCTTTCTCCCCATGCTGTGGAACGCTCCCAGTTCTATTAAACCAGCAACACACAGATACCTTGTATCTTCATCTCACCGCACACAGACTTTATTGCTACAAATTAAATGTGTCACTTGTATTTTTGCTAATTATCATTATTGCAGCTCCATTACAAACAATTCATGCCCTCTACACTTTAATAAAGTGAGACTGTGATACAGTAAGCCATTAAGTGGCATGCATATTTCTGTTGTAATCTCTTTCAGAAATAGTTTGTGGCATATGTAGTGTGCTGTAGCAAAACAGGTTTTAACAATACATTGCAAGGTCTGATCCTTTACATAGGTCAACCAGACTGCTTTCTATCTGTACGATAGACAGCTATCATACTGCCCTACAGCACTTTTCCCCTCACTGATTGTTTCTGTAGTGCACTACTTGGTGACAAAGCATGGAAACTCTGGCTTAAATCAAACTATACATCTGACCTTATTCGTTATAAACAACTCCTTAACCAAGCTAACAAAACTTGTTTTTAAAGAAAAACAGTACTACTTCTGGAACCAGCAATCAAACAGAAGAAATAACCCCAAAATTTTCTGGTCTTCTATCAATAACCTCCTGAACCCTGGTACCAAACCCAACTCCTGTCCTTACTCTGACAAGCCTCCTGAACAAATACTAAGTATCTTCAACTCCTTTATTGACACCATCACCAATATTACCGCTACCTTTTCCATGCCTTTCCCTAACAACTCGACTCCTACTTCTCCCCCTTCCCTCCAATATACTCTACCCCAGAA
Organism: Protopterus annectens; assembly: GCF_019279795.1. NCBI lineage: Eukaryota > Metazoa > Chordata > Ceratodontiformes > Protopteridae > Protopterus > Protopterus annectens. Next base: position 772,408,436 of record NC_056746.1, on the reverse strand, counting down.
CTTTACCCACACTCCAAACAACACACACCATCCCAACCTTAATACTTACACTCTCCCACAAAACAGTATTCAACAAACTTCCCAACCTCAACTCAATCTCTCTCTCCTATCCCTACCTCTTACATCAAAAAACTTCAAAAATTAAAGCTATGCTTTAACTCTGCTGATAAAATTCCAGCTAAATTTCTAAAACTCGCTGCCAACTCAGTGGCCTATCCTATTAGCATTCTGATAAACAGATCCATCCACGAATCCCATATTGCTGGCCTCTGGAAAAAGCCATCATCTTACCACTCCACAAAGGTGGCCATTCTTCCAATATCTCTTAATTTCCGACCGATCACTATAGTGTCTCCCATCCTTAAATATTAGAAAAATGTGTGCAAAAACAACTCTTACACTACCTTCTACAACACAAATTTATCTCCCCTTCTCAGCATGGGTTCCGTCCAGGTCATAGCATATCTACTGCACTAATCTCCTTCTTAGACATTGTTAGTAAATCCTGTGACTCAGGGAACACTGTATCCACCCTTTTCTTGGACTTATCAAAAGTGTTCGATACTATCTTTTCCCCTGTTTTCCTTTCCCAGCTTACCAGCATACGCTTATCTCCTCATTCTCTTAACTGGTTCTAAAATTATAGGTTCATAGGTAGGTACTAGGCTATCTGCCCAAGGGCCTACATAAGCCTAGCCAACAAGGTTCCCTGGCTTACACCACCCAAGAAAGTTATTTTCCTGTGCCATTGTCGAGCAGAGACACAAAACTGATCCTCGGGGTGTATTTCCTATTTCCCATCCACTCATCAAGATTTTTCTTGAAAAGTGCTAATGAAGAACTTTGCTTGACACAGATGGGTAGCCTGTTCCAGAGTATGGGAAGTCTCTGGGACAGGAATCTATCCCTCCAGCATGTCCTGTTTACTGTGGTGACAAGGTTAAGGTTTACGTTTTCAACAGACAGCATGCTGTTAAATGGCAGAACTCCACTTCCCCTTATATTCACAACCCTACAGGAGTACCACAAGGCTCAATTTTAGGCCCTCTTTTGTTTAACATTTTTATTAAAAACTTCCACCCAGTTATCCAACAGGGATTCTCTAGTCCAGTAAGCAGACAACTCTAATACAGTCTGCTCTGCTTATAACTCAGATATTTTAACGCAATCTACCAAGCAGCATTTTTCTCTGTAGAAAAATTACTTCACAAAAATTACCTTTCGCTAAATGACAAAAATACCAAACTTATGGTATTTATTCCTAAGAAGATTCTCCCATTAATAAAACCAACTGTGAAATCTTTTCTATTAACTCTACCAAAATTGAGTTAGTAATCCACACTAAATTACTAGGGGTAATAATCGATGAAAACTTCAAATTCAATCTACACATCCAAAACAGTATAAGCAAGACCCACAAAAAACTTGGGTTACTCTACAGACATAACAAGCTCTTCCCCCTCCCTTCTAAATAAACGTTAGCACTGTCTTACCTTTTACCTTCGCTAACATATGATGGTCCTTTACTAAACCTGCAAACTTCTCCAATAACAAAACTAGAAAGTTGCAGATTAACAAGATTGCTAAATTCGCCAAATAGTCACCACTCTACTCACCACTGTGTTGCACTAAAACAATTACAATGGCTGGAACTCCCCCACTACCTTCTCCTCATTCAGCTCTCAACTACAGACAAACTGATTTGCAACCCGAAGGTCTGCCCTGCACTAAACTCCTTATTCACCCTCTACAACCCTGTTAGGTTTCTATGATCTGAACATCAATATCTTCTGCAAATCCATAAACCCAAGCTACTCTCAGGTCATTTATTGTTCCCCTTGAATATTGCTAAAATATGGAATAACCTACCTCCTTCCATCTGCTTACAACAATGCCCTTACAACTTTAAAAGTGCATTACACAATCATCTTCTATCCAAATGGATATGTGGCTGTTCAACTATACACTCTACCATTACTTAACTCTTCCAATTTGAACCCCGAAACCAGCATCTGCTAAAAAAGGTATTCTTTTACTTCTTAACAATTTTATATAGTCCTTCTTCTGCACTGCCCTCTTTCTTCTTCCTGTCTTCTCCTTAATACTCTGTCATTCCCCCCTTCTCTTCTATTTCTTTATTTTCCTATTCCATCTCACTTCGCTCTAATTCTGTCACTAATACTCACATTTCCTTTTCTACCTCTCCTTCTCTCCTCCTTCCTTCTCTTTTTGCATTTATAAAGTAACATCCTTCATGCCTTTCTCTTTATGTTATTTTCTTAGATTCTAACTTATTGTTCTGCTTTTAATGAAAAACTCTTTCACTTTTTTATTTATTTATTGTATTGTACTCTCTTAGATTCTAACTTATTGTTCTGCTTTTAATGACAAACTCTTTCACTTTTTTATTTATTTATTGTATTGTACTCTCTTAGATTCTAACTTATTGTTCTGCTTTTAATGACAAACTCTTTCACTTTTTTACTTCTTTCTTGCATTGTACTCTGTATTTTCATAAATATTTTAGAGCTACTATTACCTAGCATTATCGGCCTCTACTTTGTATATCTTTTCTTTCATTGTTTTTCATATACATTTTATCACTCCACCACATCTTCCTGCATTTTACCTTCCTTCATTCATTCAATATTAAAAAACTTATCTTTCACCTTTATTAATTTCTTTATAAAACTCATAGCTTTTACAATCCCATGCTGGTGTTGATTAATTCTTAACTTCTTTTATCACCTTCTCTAGTTCTTCTATTCTTATATCATTTTTCTAAACAATTCTTTACTTTTTCAGTTTTTTTTCACTTTCCAGTTTTCTTGTCCATCTATTTCCTCTACTTACTACATTGTCCCTACAAACTTCTATATTACTTCCATAATGTCTTCTTGCATGTATTTTATTTTATTTTTCCTTTTGCATCTGGGAAAGTCAGCCTGAGCTAATGGCCCATTTTTAGGGGAAGCCCATGGAGAAAAGCTCCACAGCAGATTGAAAAATATTTAAACAATAGTTACTGAGTAATGACATACAATGGGGAGAAAGCACAGCAACAGATTAAGTAATTTACAATGAGCTGGGGAAAAAGGTTCCACAAAAAGATTTTGCAATAGCTGATAAGTAACTATATACTATATATTAGGTACTTACAAGAGCAGAGAATACACAAGAAAAATCAGCAAATTTCTGCAAAACTAAAAAAATAAATGATTTTCCTTGTATTTGCCAGTTAGTTGTACCTCTAAACTGTCCGGAGTTTACAGCTTTCTTTTCCAAAAAAAAAAAAGCAATGGAAATCTTCCTTTCTCCATTGTTTGCTTTCCAAACCACTGATCTACTGTGTAAATGTGGGAACGGAGTTCCTATACACATGCGCAGTACTTCAGCAAAGCAGCAGAACTGGGAAACAAAGAGGAAGAACACCAAAGCACCGTTATACAAAGACATTATTTAAGAAAAGTAAACATTTTTTTGTTCAGTGATGTCATTGTATGATAGCATTAACCAACTCCATGGTGTGGTAAATTGAAAATTTTCCCACAGTTGGCTTTGTTTAAATACACCAGCCGTGGGTAAATCTTCAATATACTACACCCACGTTGTTGGTTATTGCTATAGGTTCATAGGTTGGTACTAGGCTATTGGCCTAGGGCCTAAACAAACCTAGCCATAACAATTCCCTGGATATTTCTTCCCAGAATATTTACTTACCTGGACCCCTGTCTAGCAGGATGACTGATGTGATCCCCGGGGTGAATTTCCTATCTCGCATCCAATCGTCAAAGCTCCTTTTGAGGAGGGACAAGGAGGTGCACTGCTTGACATGTATAAGAACTCCAGCTCTATTCAGTCTCATACCGCTTGCTCAGAGGTGACCTGTGCCTGACATATAAGGCCATGTCAAACCCTGATTTGATGAATATGCTTCACCTCAAAAAATCTAGATCCCTCAGAACCACAAGGGCGGGAGACTTAAACCTTGACACGGTTATTAATAGAACATGCTGGAGGGACAGATTCATCACCCAGAGACTCCCTATGCTGTGGAACAAAATCCTGGTACATGCGAGGCAGAGCACCTCGCTGGCCTTGTTCAAGAGGAATCTTGACCAATGGATGGGGGATCGCAGATATACCCCAGGGATTACTTCAGTGTCACTGCTTGACAGAGGCACAGCAAAATAATAGGCATAGTTTTATTCAAACTAAAGGGGTGGCGAAAGCCAAATAACTATGGGCTAGGCTTATAAATGCCCTTGGGCAGATAGCCTAGTATGAACCTATGAACCTATGGGCAGTCTATTCCAGAGTATGGGGCGTCTCTGGGTCAGGAACCTATCCCTCCAGCCTGTTTTGTTCATTGTGATGACAAGTTTTAGATCCCTGGAGCGTGTGGCTCTGAGGGATTGAGATTTCTTTAGCGCAGGGTTTGACATGGCCTTATATGTTAAGCAGAGATCACCTCTGGGTAGACAATATGCCACAGAGTATAGCTGGAGTTTTTTAGATGGTCAGCATAGGGCATCTGCTTTAGGCCTGTTATTCTTTTAGTGAGGTATTTCTGCAGCCTTTCCAGCTGTTGCAGATGTCTCATGAGGTACATACCAAATGGGCCGTTGTACTCTATAATGCGTCTAATGAGGGATGAGTACAGTGGGACTATGACCTCGTTTTTTTCTGGATGAAAATCCCTTAGTGATGAGGTGTGCCACATAGAAGGATTTCCTGACTGTTGTGGCAATGTGGTTAACGAAGGTGACCTGTCCACCTATGTCCCTAAGTCTCTCATCACACTTTCGGTGTTTAGTGTACTGCCAGCTATGTGGTAATTCATGGGTACATGATTTTTCCCAAACGGGATAACTATACATTTTTTGGCATTAAGCTTGAGCCCATGGCTCTGTCACCAAGCATCTGTTTTTGCAAGGCCCTTTTGTAGAACATCCGCATTATCTGGGGATTCAATAATGGCTCCCAAAGTTTGCAGCCATCTGCTACTTTGCCACAGTCCCTTAGTGTTGGCCTGTACTTCAGAGAAGTAAATGCCAAACAAGAGCGGTCCCAGGACTGAACCCTGAGGTACTCCACATGCCACTTGTCTGGAGCTGGATTTGGAGTCAGCTACTTTTACAGTGTGGGTTCTGTCATAAGCCAGTTGGCAAGCTAAAGAGTGACGTAGGGATTTATGCCCAGCTTAGTAAGTTTATCTATGATTCCAGAGTGGGGGGTGTTGTCAAAGGCCTTGGCGAGGTCCAGATAGGCTGTGTGGACCACCTTACCCTCGTCCACAGCTCTGGAGACTGATTAGAAGAGTTCAATCAGGTTCAGGAGGCAACATCGGTCCTTCACAAACCCAAACTGGGTTTATAGTCAGTTTTCCCTAGTGTTAAAGGTTTCCAATTTTTTTCTCTTTTCTTTTGCATACATATTTATGACTCCACCACATCTTTTTCCATTGTACATTCCTTCATCCAGTCATTTAATATTAAAAAACTTTCTTTCCTCTTTATTTATTTCCTTATAATACTCTTTTTAACTTACACCATTCAGTCCTGGCACTAATTCATTCTTACTTCTTTTATCACATTCACTATGTCTTCTATTATATCATTTTCTAAAAAAAAATACCTTTTTCACTTTTCATTCTTCTTCTTGCACATTCATTTAATATTTTCATACATTTTCTGTACAAAATTCTCTACCACCCCCATAATATCTTCCTGTTGTATTTTATGTCTCATTTGTCATCAAAGATATTATCCATCCTTCCTTATCTCATTTCTACTTCTTTTCCTAAAAAGGGAAAACATCATTTTTACTTTTTCTTTATTCTTTTCGTACATCTGTTTATTTCCCATATTTTGTCATTTCCTTGTTCTACCACTTTCTCATAATTCTTTAACATTTCTTTATATTTCATTTTATTTATTTTTAATTCTTCTTTACACCTCTAAATATATTTTTAGATTTCTTTATACATTACCCACCACTGTGCCCAATTTTTATTTCCTTCATGTCTTTAAAGTAAATTATACAATTGATTTCCATCTTAAAATGCCTTTTTTATATGTCCATTACTTTATTCATGCCTACTTTTACATCTCCAAATGTTATTACTTCTCTTAACATCTTAATCTCCTGTATTTTTCTTCTTTCTTCAGCTTATAGCTAAAATCTCATACTACCATCACTACTGACATATTTACCAACCCAATTTTAATATCGTCAAACTGTTTTCTCTCCACCATTTTAGTGCATGCAAAACTCCCTACTAATTCTTATACTTTTTTTGTATCATTCACATATCCCTACCCTTCTTCATACTACTGTTCTCATACCTAGAATTCTTATTTATTCATCTTATAGGAATACTATTCCAGAAATTCTAATTTTTTACTGTCAAAAAAATTGCCCCATGTACTGCCAGTATTCTTTTCCTTTTTTCTTCTTTGTTAATCTGATATCTAGCAAATAAAAAAACAGCCACTTTTATTTTTTACACCATTCCACCACCAAAAAAACTTCTTATACTCTTTCTAATGCTATTCGCATTTAATACTAAAACTTCTATATCATCCTTTTCCTTTTTTGTGTTTTACTTTCAGATCTTCTTTTTCTTCTCCTAAGTCTCCCATCAACTGATATTCACTATTTTGTTCTTGCACTTCTCTTGTCTCCATTACTCTGTTCTTTCTTTTCACTTTCTAAATTTCAAATCTATTTTTTCTGTATATTAATAACCTCACTTTGAAATGTTACTTTTCTCTTTTTTAACCTTTTTTCAGTATCTCCTTCATCCATACCACAGTCTCTATCAAAATCTTCTGTATATATGTCCATTTGCAAAATTTGAGAAATCCCTTTGTAGTTTTTTATGTTTTTGTTGGCATAGCCTAGATTCATAAGCTGAAATCTCAGCACAGAGACTGTCCAGCATGCAGTCATCCTCAGAAAATTTAGTTTTTAAATCACCCAAAAGTCATTCCACTTTGACACGTAATGACATCTCTAGAGGGGTAAAATACTCAAGTCAAGAGCTTCAAATAATTAAAGCTCAGTTCAAGATTCAAGCGCTGCCAACAAGTAAGCAGATCTGGTTCATTAGCAGCTTGCGTGGGCATTTTCAGCACACGTAAACCCCTTGGGATAACTTTATGTTCAAGGCACGCTTCAACGTGAATCCTTTGCCATTCATATCTTTTAAGCTTGTACATGAGATTTTCTAACTGTTTTAAAGTCTCTAAAAATGCACACATACCATCAGAGTCAATGGTGTCAATAGTCTCCTGTGCTGATAATGCAAGTCACAATAAAGGGTTAGGTTGATTCTATACAAACCTGACATACCGATCAGTGTTGCCACTGGCAGTAACATTCCTTATATAAGGCTGAGGTATTCAAAACTCCAGCATTCGCTTCAAGAGATTCAGCCATGTGCAGTGGGTAGCTTCACAGTGGAAAGAATGAAAACCCAAAAAACAAGCTATCCAACTGCCAAAGGTGATTCACAAACAACGATGAATAAGTAATAACAAATGTGAGTCAGCCAACATGGTGAATGTACAAAGGCACAGAGATAAAATGCAGCTAGATTTTATTAGAATAGGTTAGCGCTTTTGCAGGGTTTTATTTTAGGGCATGTACGTAATAAGGTTTTAACGAATGCTAATCATACCTTTTTATTTCAAGGACATAATACCTTTAATTTTAGGGTTTTCCAACTGCTTCATCCTAGTAATAGGAAGGGTGATTCAAATAATTATGTTGAAATTTGCGAGTTAAAATGGATTACTTCTTTACAGGCACATAAATCACCAGGGCTAAATAGTGGAATTTCCCTTAAGTCAGCCTTGTTGATGAGGTGATAATTAAAATTGGGTCATGTTAATTGCATTGATTGATGGACGAACAGGTTAGCAGATATTTGGACACTAAACCACAGTTCACCTTTAAAAATAAGAAATTTGTAAAAAGAAGGTTATGCACTATGAGAGATGTTAACAAAGTACAATACATGGAAGGAACGAAGGCTTGTAGGAATTGTCAATATTGTAGGTATATTCTAGAAGAGAATAGATTTGTGCATCCAGATATAGGAGAAATATTTTATTTTAAAACATCTGCCACGTGTGATAGCCTACATTTGGTGTATTTAGCCATTTGCCAAGTCTGTTATAAATTTTATATAGGGAAGACTGATAGGCAATTTAAATTTAAGATTAGAGAGCATTTATATCACATCAAGAAACAGAGTGTATATAATGCTCTGGTTAAACATGTAAAAGAGACTGACCCACAGCACAATTTTTAGTTTTTTAGCGTTAGGTAGATGTTTTGTAAACATGAGAGGTGGTGACATTAGAACAAGAACTGAAACACTCGAAGCTGAGTGGATTATCAGACTTAGGGCAGATATGGGACATGGACTCAATGACCATGTTCCTATCAGACCTTTACTTAAGGCACGACCTCTAAGAAAATGAGTTTTAAGTATATTTTTATTATAGATACATATTGTATGTGCTGCATTTATGTATTTAATTGAATATGCCTTCTATGAATTTGTTTGTTTATTGTCATATTATGTCTATGGAGTGTATTATATATTCTATGAAATAAGGTTGCTTTAAGACTAATTAATTATCAGTCATGTGACCTTAATTAATTGTTATATAAAGGGTATTTTTCTAACTGCACTTTATTCACCTGAAGAAGCTAATTGTGAAAGTGCTCATGTGTGTGTCAGTCTGACCGAATTAAACCTGTTTTTTAGAAACTGGAAGCCTGGTCTCTACTAGTTTTATGTTTTATTGCATTGATTATTTTATTATCGACTAAGGATGATTGGTTCATTTTTTTCTAGGACTCTTTTAAATTTATGTATATTGTGTTTCTGTTTTTATATTGGTCTGAAGAAGTGGTAACCCCACGAAAGTGCTAACCTATTTTAATAAAATCTTGCTGCATTTTATTTCTGTCTTTGTACATGCACCGTGTTGGCTGACTCACATTTGTTATTACTTATTCGTCGTTGTTTGTGAGTCACCTTTGGCAGTTGGCTAGCTTGCTTTTGGGTTTTCACCAATTCAGAAGTAACAGAAAATATATAATCTCTACACACATCATCATCTGTGGACTTTTACACCCCATCTGCCACCTCAACAACCCAAAATTACAGCCTAGTAACTTAAATATGCTTTTTATCCAGCCTTTTTTCTCTTTTTGCATTCCTTAATACTAAAAAAACAAGAAAGAAAGAAAAAAATGCATCTGTTTACTTTAGTGTCTTTATCACATAGAACAATATCTGAAAATGCTGTACTATATAACATGCAATTTATATCATGAAACATTTTACAGAAATACTGTTAAGAACAGAAATTGTTTTATTAGAATTACCTTTTCTCTTTCTCTTCCCTTAGTGTCCTTCCAAACATTAATAATATGAAGTGGTGCAGAAGCCTGTCAGTCCTTAAGTTGGGGCAGAAGCCTGTCAGTCCTCAAGTTTAACAAAGTCAACAAAAATCCATTCTTTCCTGTACAACCACATTTCACAAATGAGACTGATACTTTTAATCTCATGTTTATTTACTTATTTCCATGTTGCTGGTCTTCTTCCTGTTCATCTACATTTCCCAACCCCAGACACGAGTTCAAATCCAAGTTACTCACAATTCTTCTAGTCAAGTCCTATGATCAAGCATTTTCTATGGGAACACTGGAAAAGGTTTCATTGGCAAAGTTTCTCTATGAGCTTTATTATCATAAGAATTGGAAGCAGTGTCCTCAATTACTTGATGGCTCACTTTTGTTTAAACAAACTTTTGTATTTCCTCCTTAACCTGCTTCAAAAAATGACACTAATCCTCCAAAATATTCTGAACACAGACTGATACCGTAGCTTGAATCTCACATCTTCCTCTTGACAGTCGCTGATTTCAGGGATAATTTTGCTTCTCTTCTGCCTGGTGGACAGTTAATAGTCATTTACACAAACACTCTCCTGTCTCCAATTTTTAATAGTTTGCCCTTCTGCCACAGTTTTGTCAGGATCAACTCTTTGTCCTGGTATGACTGCATATTTACCAACACAGGTCTTGGCTGCTTTCTCATGGGCAGGTTTGGAGCATACTCACAATGAGCCTATTCGTTTAACAAATCTTGATGTGGAATACCAATCCAGTTAAGTATTTGTGTTTTCATAAAATTAATACAGTCTGTTCCGTCCAGTTTCTCTGGTACAACTGAAAATCTCACTTTTTTTTCTTGTAATCTAATTCTACCATCTTTTGAAACATCTCTTCTTGAGCAGTCTCATATTAAGCCATACCTTTCTTCATTTTGACCCCTGATTTTTGCAATTTTATCACTTCATCTGAATAGCTGTTTATTTTTTCTAGCCCTTTGTTACTTGAGCTGATAAACTCCTTCAATATTTTATTTTAATCAGCTCTGAAAACATTTGACTTATTTTCCATCTAGATTATTGAAAGCTTTCTCTTGCAAGAAAGCTGGAACTTGAACTACTTTTTGCTTAACAGCTGCAAGATTCTTCCCAGTCAGTGTTTTCTCTTCCCCTTTCAAGTTGATTTTCTTTCAGGCTGTTTATGTTTCTTTTTTTGCTGGCATTCAGGCAGTGTATTTACTAGCAATGAAATGAATTTACTAAAACTGGTAGAGTTACTGGCCTGTACCTCTCACTTTCTTCACCTCAAGAGAGTTGAAATTAAACTATTGATCAGTGTGCAGCCATCTTGGAAATTTGCTTACTTTTGATACAAAGGCTTTTTGGGAATATTTTCACATATTTGCTGTACAAACTGTTGGCTTGATATATAGATGCTTGCGACCATGTGTGTGCAATTCACAGTTTTGTAACAAGCAGGGGGTTTGACTTTAACAGCTAAAATATATTTAAAGCATTTAAGCATCCTAGCACTAATTTATATTTTGACTCACCAGCTGACTTAAGAACCAGCTGTTTTTAAGTATAGTTTGGTGTGTTAGTTACAGTTGTCTTCAGTGCATATTGTACTATCTTGTAGAATGGTTCTTGTGTACCTTTTGTTGCTTGATGGGTCTTGCAAATGTATTTGATCCCATTTGATTTATAGGTAGTATTTGGCTAATCTGACCTCATTTACAGTCAGTATAAGATATTAGAATAAAAACATATTATACAAGCCCTTCAGTCTGTTGCATCTGTTGTAACTTGATAAGAATGGATTTATTCTTGGTTTGACTCCAGCGTATGAAAATAACTAGGTTAAACTGATTGTTTCTTTCTGTTAAGTCCAATGTCTTTGTAAATTTATCTGGCAACTGATTATACCTCTCAACCTGGAAACATCAAAAATCTGGACAAAGGCTCATGAAAAGTAGGTACAACTGGCCAAAAATCAGTGTGCTGATTAACATAAAAAATTGCATACATAATTATGTCACCCCAACCACTTCACTGGAATTGCAGGATACCAACATTCAAAGACAAATTGAAGAACAGACAAAATATTAAACACAAAACATAACCAGAATACCACTAACTGATCACATTCACAATGACTGAGCTTCTTGCTTTACTTGAAAAATAACTGCTATAATTCTAAAAGTTCCTGTTTGAGCCTGGCACTCTCGGTTTCCACTCCATCCATCTGCAATTGTTTTTGCTCAGCCTGTTTGTGATATACCACCACATCCATCAATAACAGCTGAGAGCCGTTCAAACATCTCGGGCAGCTTATTATCCATGGAGGTCATCTAAAATGTATCCAGTGATTCCTCTTGATTTGCTGGTATATGTGTGGAATTTATATGTTTAATTACCCTTGGATAACTTTTATTTTTAAAATAAACTGTAAAATCACCAGGTATGGTGAGTGATCGTAAATTGAGGCATCTTTCTCTCTCTATCTCTCTCTTGGGTTATCCACACCTCTGCTGTATCATATAATATTTTTTAACCTGAAATTGATTATATTTATGTAATGTTACAATGCATGAGCATAAGTGCTACTGTGAGTGGAATTGTACTAGATAAAGGGTTCCTTCCCCAAACCAATATCCTGAAAGCAGACTTACTGAATGCCTGCATTTTTGTGATGTTTTGCTGACAGCTTTTTTTCCCACATGTGCAATATATATTTAATCTGAGACCTGAATTTTTAATAGGGGCAAATCCGCTCAGGTACTGCTCTCTTAACTTGCCTACTTAGAATTAAACAATTATAAACTTTGTAAATAATAATAATAATAATACTAAATGTGGATGAAAAAGGGAATCATTAGTCAATGTCATTCCAGCTTTCAGGACAAGAAAAATAAGTGAAAGATGTCTCACCCATCTGTTTTTATTTTTCTCCAGTTGTTTCTCATTCACCATCAATACACATAAACCAAACCTGAGCATGTGTCACATTTTATATTAAAAGACTGGTACTTCGAACACAAGTTTTCACGAATCAACCAACCTTCATTAACATTAAAATGAACCTCTAGCTTGTGTGATTTAGGATATTTAAAGCACAGCAGTTAAGAAGTACGCCAGTCACAGTCATCAACTCCCTTTTTACCATTTTTACATAGGGTTGGGGTGTCACATCAACATTACTCAAAGTGTCTAAACTACCCATCCCAGAGCCAGTATTTCCAAAGCCAAGTGGCTAGCCCTGATGCGTATCAGCATTTTATTGCCAGAAGTAACACATTACCTAAAACGCAGTATGCAACTTGCAACACACACACAAATGTATTTAATCAAACACGTCTTAGGGTTACGTGATCCAAACACTGTTGCTGTAAGCCTTAGACTTTAAATATTTCAGGATAAGGAGACAATAAAATTGAACAACAACAATGACACTGCACTTAAGAGGATGAGGGAGACAACACCACCTTTGCTGGGGAATGTGTGTTCACAACTTGTGATATTAAAAGTTTATTTTCAGTTATCCCCATGAAGAAAATGTGTTGTGGTTTGGGGATATGATTTCCAGGCATGGTAATATGACTTCAACAGAGGTAGATCGCTTGCAAGAGTTGATGGAAATGGTTTTAAATAACTTTTTAACCTTTAATGGGGAATTTTTCAAACAAAAGCTAGGTGTGGCTATGGGGGCTGCTTGTGCCCCCATAGCTGCAAACATAGTGCTCCCAAAATGGGAGCTGGATATGTTTTTTAAAATGCTCTCCTTTGAAAAATGTGTTGGGTACTTCAGATACCTGGATGATCTGCTTATTATTTGGAAGGGCAATGATGAACTGTTTGTTTATTTTCTGAGAGAGTTGGAAGGACTTACAGACTTTTTGCAGTTCACTTATACGGTGAACAAGGACAAGGTGAATTACTTAATCATTGAGATTTCACAGTCTTCTGTAGGTGGATTTGAGACTAGAATTTACAGCAGACCTACATTCTGTAATTATTTCTTATTTTTTACAAGTTGTCATCCATTCCACCAAAAGAGAGGGATTGGGAAGAGTCAATTCATTAGTATTTCTAGACTGATATCCAATGACAATGAATGTCTAAGAGAGTTCAAATTTCTTAAGAAGATGTTTAAGGAACGTGGATATCTTACTGATTTGTTGAACAAGCTGCATCATGAGATATGGGAAAAGAGGAAAGATATCTATGCTTCTATTATAAAATACAGTCTTTGGGGTGGCCAGGAATTTAGCTGTGTCTCATGATGCTAGTCATAATATGGTGTTACATTACACCGTTGATGTCAAAAATATAGAAGGCATTATTCAGAAGAACTGGGACATTTTTCAGTGCCACGATGACACTAGGAAATATAGTACCTAATATAGTACCTAATTTTACTTACAGAAACAAATTTAATATCAAGAATTTACTGCAGAAGTCCTCATTACCACTGTAGAGCCATTTACAAACATCACCAGGAAATATGGTAGATGTAAACAATGCCAGTTCAGTGAGACTGATTATAATGATCTGATTTTTCAGACAATCAATAAGGAGGGTAAACATGGTAGATTCAATTGTTTATCTGAGAAAGTAGTGTATTTTGCACTGTGTTCGATGCTCCATGTTTTACATAGGCAAAACAGATAACATTTTAAATAAAAGTATCTACCAACATGTATATAGTATTCGACATGTTGATAGTAAGAATGCTCTTGCCAAACATTCTGGGACCTGTGTTGATTTTACTGGTTTTGCCTTTTCAGTTACTGAACAGGTGGATGATTCAGCTTATGTGGGCGATAGGTATAACAAACTGCTGAACAGGGAACTGCATTGGCAGCTCAAGCTGGATACTACACATCCACCAGGCTTGAATGAATATGTCTCATTACGGATCCCTATCACAACACCGACACACCACAAACCCGACACTCAAAACAACGACACCAAAACACCGAAAACGCACTAAACCGACAACTCACAAAACCGAACACCATAACACTGACACCCAAAACACCGACACACAAAACGTAAACTACACATAACACACAACTATACATGCACTAACCCTAACCCTAAGGTCCGACACTACCGCACACTTACCCTACCCGCACCCTAACCCTAACTCACTTAACCCGCCACTAAACCTACATTCCATCACTATCACACACTTACCCTACCCGCACCCTAACCCTAACTCACTTAACCCGCCACTACACCTAAAGTCCGTCACTACTGCACACTCACCTTTCCCACACCCTAACCCTAAATCCTACACTATCTCACACTTACCTGTCCGTTCCCTAATGCTAAATCCCTCACTATCGCACACTTACCTGTCCGCTCCCTAACGCTAAATCCCTCACTATCGCACACTTTCCTGTCTGCTCCCTAACGCTAAATCCCTCACTAGCACACACTTACCTGTCCGCTCGCGCTCACACGTTGCCCATGTTGGTGTTTCGGCTGTCGGGATTTCACATTGTCGATCATCTGTCTCGTCGGTCTTCTCGTGTCGGTCTTCTTAGTGTCGGTGTTTCGACGTGTCGATGAAGTCAAGGAGACCCCTCATTACATAGTGAACTTAAGAAACGAGCAAGCAAGTTGTAAATCTAGTACTTGCTATTCTTGTATATATTATCCTTTCACCATTCTTATGGGTTTGAGTGTGTTTCAAAGGTAGTACAATGGTAATTATTCCTCCTTGCCATGTGGGAGACTAGGGTTCAATTCCCTGATGATGGGTAAAGTACTCTTTCAGTTTTAGCTCATTTTTTTAAACTTTATGCTTACAATTAATGAAGGAGCATACAACAGCTACCATTGGTTGCTTTAAGGTTGTGTGAGAGAAAAATGCTACTTATAGGTTTGCATGACTATGACTGATGGTTCTGATAATGTCAACTCATTAAGACAAAAGCGCTCAACTGTTCAGTGTTATGTGGAATAGTTTGTTTTTTGGCAAGTTTTGCAATAGTTTTCAAAATAAATGTGGAATTTTGGAGCCCTTGTCTTGGAACTGACTGCTGGATTCTGTTTTTTCTTCGATTTATTGTGCATTCAGTGCTCGGGGGTTTTGGATTTTTTTAACTCTAACATAAGAACACTTTTTAAGATATCACTAGTTTCTTGTGTTGGTCATTTGGTGCACTCCAAAAATGTGCAGTTTGTTTTCTAACATGGCCTCTGGCCTGAACAGGTTAGTCTGAATGAGCATAATGACTAGCTAGGTAGTGGACAAATGAGAAAGGTCTGAGGCTTGTTAGAAGATGGAGGAAGACAAGCTGTATTCAAGAGATAGCAGTGTTTCATACCAGGTTAAAATGTACATCTCAACAATCATACCTTTAAAATTAGATGGAATGGACTTTATGTTGTGCTAATCAAGTTATTTCCACTGGTACACTGAACTATTTTCATGGGAAGACCCATGGTGATATTAATAATGACAGGTTTGGCAATGGCACCAACTGGAATGCCTCTATTCCCTTCAGATCTTTAGGGGGATTTTCTCGGCTGACTACAGTGCCAAAACAGCAGAGACTGTGAAACACAGGTTTTATTGACATCATGAGACTGATCTTTCTGAATCTGCTTCTGAAGCTGTCATAATCACTATATCATATGGTGGGTTAGAGGATAAATATTAAAAAATGCTGCCGGAAGAAGAACCAGAAAATGGAAGGAATACATCAGGGAGTCAGCTGGTGGAGATAAAATTCTCTTTGGTAGAGGAAAGTGAAGCATCAAATGGTTCTACAGATACTATTGCAGCCTGGATTTACTGTGAATGAAAGAAGGATTCAACCAGCAGAAAGAAGCGTGATGATGTCAATTACTTATTTATTTTATTCTACTTGACATTTGTTGACCAGGTTAGTCTGACTGAGCCACAGCCCCTTTTCAGCAGAGGCCCGGGGAGAAAAGCTCCATATAAGTATTACAAACATATAATACAGTAAATTCAAAGTTACAGTAAGATATTAAAAAAAAACATAAACATAACCTAATAATGACATACATTATTTACACATCAGAAATAGAAATTATATACAAACTTGTATCAATGAATCAAGCAGCACAATCACTGTAATTGTGGGTCAAATACATATTCAAGGAATACCCACCCAGGAATACGAGTAGTTGACATACTGTTTAAGCTAGCAGAATGTGTATTTTAACTTTACATCTATTAGGTCAATCAACCAAGGTTTAAATACACTAATTAGATCATTGGTAAGGCTATATAAGGGTAGCAGTGCAACATTTGTAGTTATCTGATGGAAGTTTTTTTTGATGAAAACGTATTGGCTGTATGTCAGCATTAAATCTTACATTGTGGTTGCTGGTGCTGTGTCTATGTGACTAGAGATTGTGGTTTACAGTGGAAACGACTATGCGAGTGCTTTTTGGGATTTATAAGTTGTAGGATTCACTCATCAAGTAGTAGCAGAAAACTGAAGTGCAGCCAAAGAGTAGGTATAAGAGGAAGTATAAGTGGGGCAGGTAAGACAGGGGAGAAGAGTAGTGGGTGGCACAGTCATGGAGGGTGATTACAGTGACAGCTCCATGTACTGTTTAGAAAGTTTTTGGGAGCAGTCTTGAATTTTTATGGGTGATTAATACTGCTATTCCAAGATTGGCAGGGGAATAGCTGAAAGGTTTTGTCCTATTTTGCTTTTGGGTTTGTAGATCTGAAGGAGGTTTTTGTCAGAGCTTCAGAGAAACCTTAGAGATATACAGAGAGAGCGAGAGAGAAGAGAGGCAATGTTACAACAGAATGAGGGCTGGTACAACATAAAATGCATGATCTGTATGATCTGAAGCTAAGAGAGAAGCATTTGATGGGAAATTCTAACCAGTTTAAACTTTTAAGAGCAAGACAGTGGTGAGAGTAGTAGGTTTGATCTACAGTGAATCTATCATTTTTATTGTAAGTGGATTCTAACTTTGATAGGAGAGTGGTCTTAAGATTAATGAGGATTTGTGAGCTATAGCATAGGCTTGGAAGAAGGTATGCATAGGATAGAGAGATTTTAGCTTTAGCTAGACAAGAAATTGTTCGGAGTAAAACGCTTATCCACCAAAACGAATGTAGATAAAAGGATAGATAACAAAACGGAGAAGCAGAACACAGCAGGAAGCAGCCAAATGTCCTTATAGGATGTTCCACAATGCAGGATACAAGTACAGCAATACTCAGCTTTGTTTGAAAGAAAATTTGTTTCTACGCAGAAGTCCAAGTTTTTGGTGTTTTTTTCTTGATATTGTTGAAAATTTATTGGTGAAATTTGAGTTGGTCAACTATGATGATTCCCAGAAGCTTGGTGTGAGACTCAACTGTGATAGGTGTATTACTAAGAAGGAAGATTTAAGATGATTCATAGTTCTGGGAATAAAAAGCAGGAGTTTATGTTTTTTTAGGATTTAGAATCAGCTGATCTTGGTGAGCCTGTTTTCAACTGATAAGAAGGATTTTTGTGTGACAGTATTTAGGTCCAAGAGGGAATCTGCTATGGAGATGACCGTGGAGTTATCTGCATATTGCATGAATGAAGACTGTGGGCAGGATGTAAAAAATTGGTTGGTAAAGATGTTAAATAGTAATGGGCCAAGGATAGATTCTT
Source organism: Protopterus annectens (assembly GCF_019279795.1). Lineage (NCBI taxonomy): Eukaryota > Metazoa > Chordata > Ceratodontiformes > Protopteridae > Protopterus > Protopterus annectens. The sequence goes on along the minus strand of NC_056746.1, from coordinate 772,390,370 downwards.
GAGGTGCACCCATCTTGACAGGAGATGTTGTAGAGAGCCATTTAACTAACTTGAAGTTGATCAGTGAGGTAACTACCAAATCAGGAAATAGCTGAAGTGGATAGCTTTAGTTCTGACAGTTATGCCAGCAGCAGGGGGTGACAGTGTTGCATGCTTTTGACAGATCAAGAAATAGGCTAGAGATTAATTTGTTATTGTCTCTGGTTTGGGATATAGTGTTAATGAAGGCTATGAGGGTAGTGGAGGTGTTATGTTTTGAGCAAAAGCCATGTGTGGGGGTAAGTAAGTTTTGTTGTACAAGATAGTGAAGGATTTATTTGTGAACACATTTCTGTAATATTCTGGGAAGAGGGGATAGAAAAGCAATTGGCCTGAAGTTGACAAGTTCAGAGGAGTTACCTCCCTTGTGAATGGGTAGAGTATAGAATTGTTTCCAGGTTGTAGGAACTTTGGATTCAGTAATGGAGAGGTTGATGAGTATTGAGATGGGGAGGGCAAATGAGTTTGCTGTTTTCTGAAGAAAGAGTGGTAGATTACCAACAGAGGGGGAGTAGGGTTTTAGCTTGTGAAGCAAGGATTTAACATAGTTGGTAGATAACATTTTCAGACAGAAGGCCTGAGAGGAATAAGAGGATGTGAGTGGGTCAGGAGAGATGTTAACGTTGGAGCCTGAGTTGGTTAGGAGTGACAGTTTGCTGATAGTGTCAATGAAGTATTGAAGTTGGATGCCATTTCTTGGGTAGTATTGTTTGGACATGGACTGGGAGATGAGGGGTTATCTCAGTCCGGAATTTGACTGATGGAGTTCATAGGTTCAAAGGTAGGAAATAGGATATCGGCCCTGGGGTCTATCCAAGCCCAGCCAAAAAGGTACCCTGGCTTTTGCCACCCAATAAAATTATTTTCCTGTGCCACTGTCGAGCAGAGCCACAGAGGTGATACCCGGGATGAATTTCATATTTCCCATCCAATCATCAAGATTTTTCTTGAAGAGTGCTAATGAGGAGCTTTGTTTGATATAGACAGGTAGTTTATTCCAGATTATGGGAAGTCTCTGGGACAGGAATCTATCCCTCTAGCATGTTCTGTTTATTATGATGACAAGGTTTAAGTCCCTAGAGCGTGTAGCTCGGAGGGATTGGGATTTCTTTAAGTGGAGCATGTCCAACAGCTCTGGGTTTGACATAGCTTTGTATGTTAGGCAGAGATCACCTCTGAGTAGGGGATATGCGACAGAGTAAAGCTGGAGTTTTTTGAGACGGTCTGCGTAGGGCATCTGTTTGAGGCCGGTAATCCTCTTTGTGAGTTACTTCTGCGGCCTTTCCAGTTGTTGTAGATGTCTTGTGAGGTACATACCAAAAGGGACGTTGTACTCTATAATGGGTCTAATGAGTGATGAGTAGAGGGGAACAATGACTTCTTTTTTTCTGGATGAGAAACCTTTTGTAAAGAGGTATGCCACATAGAAGGATTTCCTGACTACTGTGGCGATGTGAGAGACTACTGTCCATCTGTGTCCCAAGGTCTCTTATCACACTTTCGGTGTTAAGTATACTACCGCCTATGTTGTAGTTCAGGGGTACAGAGTTATTACCAAAGGGGATGACAATGCACTTTTTGGCATTGAGCTTGAGGCCATGGCTTTGACACCAGGCATCTGTCTCAATGAGGCCCTTTTGTAGGATGTCCACATCGTTAGGAGTTTTGATTATGGCTCCTAGTTTGCAGTCATCTGCGAACTTCGTTAGCCAAAGACCTTCTGTGTTAGCCTGTACTTCAGAGAAGTAGATATCAAACAGGAGAGGACCCAGGACTGAACCCTGTCGTACTCCACTTCTCACTGGTCTGAAGTCGGATTTGGAGTCTGCTACTTTCACAGTGTGGGTTCTGTCAGTGAGCCAGTTGGCAACCCATCTTGTGACATAGGGATTTATACCTAGTTTAGTGAGTTTATCTATACTTCCAGAGTGGGGGATGGTGTTGAAAGCCTTGGCAAGATCTAGATAGGCTGTATGAACCACCTTCCCCTTGTCAACTACTTTGGTGACTGCTTTAAAGAAGTCTATCAGGTTTAGGAGACATGATCTGCCTTTTACAAACCCAAACTGGGTGGGGTCCAGAGTTTTGAGATTAACAATGTCTTTGTTTATAAGTTCCATGATAATACGTTCCATGGCCTTGCAGACCAGGCTCATCAGGCTAATGGGGTGGTAGTTCCCGGGGTCCGTGGTGGCTCCCCCCTTGTGGAGTGGGATAACCTTTGCTGTGCGCCATTCAGCAGGCACAAAGCCTGAGGTGAGGCTATGACTGAACATGGTACTTAGATGGGGTGCCAGTTCGTTCTGTAGTTCGTGTAGAACGCAGCCTGGGATGTTGTCTGCTCCCATGGATGCTGTGTTCTTGGCTTTGGAGAGTGTGTTTTTTACCTGTGCAGCCGTGATTACAGGAACTTTGCATTCTTCCGGTATAGAGATGGGCTCTTTAGGGGGTGAGAGGGGGGTAAAGGTAGCAGTGGACCATCTGCCAGGATGTTGGCAATACCAGCTGGGTCTGTATATTTAGTGCCATTGTGCTGTAACTCAGAGTAGATCTGAGTGTTGCCATTGAGATTCTTGACATAGCTATAGAATGCTTTGTGGTTGTCTTTAGAATCAGTGGCGATATTGTTTTCATAACTAGCTTTGGAGGATTTTATCAGGGATCGCAGCTTGCCAGGGAGCTCCTCCACTCAAGGGAATTTATTCTCTTTTGCAACAGTTTCTTCCTTCTGTTGTACAGTTTGTTTATGGCAGGGGACCACCAGATTGGCTTCCTTTTTTGGAGGATAGCATCTTGGTTCTGTTTGGGATAGCACGATCCATGCACTCATGTAAGTGCTTATAAAGTGCAATTGTGTAGGATTCAGTAGTCGTAACTGTATTGTCCATCTGCATGGGTGTCATGAAGTTCACCACTTCTGTCTTAAGAAGCATGAAGCTGGCTTTGGAGAAATTTTTTACCATGGTTTCCTTAATGGGGAGTGGGGGCAGGATGTGGATATCTAGGGTAATTAGCTTATGGTCGGATCGGACCAATGAGCCATTGACTTCAGGTGTGGAACACTGGTCACTCATGTTGATAATGACTAGATCTAGGATATTGTTGCCCCTGGTGGGGGTGTGGATAAGGGGAGTTTATGAATTCCAGAAAGCGTTGGACAAAGGAGTTGGTACATGAGTAGTTTTCCCAGTTAATGGTGGGGTAGTTGAAATCGCCCATTATTAGCGTGTTTGGTTAAACCTTAATATTTTCCAATACATTAAGAAAAGAGGAGTGGGAATCCTGGGGCATGGTGGGTGATCTGTAGCAAGCTACAATTTGGATTGCAGTTTTGCCCAGAGTTAGTTGCACTTGGATAACCTCGGCTGCATTATGCTGAGCAACTAGCCTGGAGGTGTGGATATCCTTAATGAATATGGACACAAATCTGCCTTTGGTGTTCCGGTCCAGTTTACATAGCCGATACGTGTGGTATGAGTTATAGCCTGGTAGTGCAGGGGTGCTCCCTGGAGCCTTGAACCAGGTCTCAGTCACTGCACAGACATCGATGTTCTCCATTTTAAGGAGTGCCTCGAGTGAGTACATTTTGAGAGTGCCAGAATTTCTTTGTGTTATAAGATTGTGTGAGGATGGGGGATTGTTATAGTGTTTTTTCTTATCACTGAAGATGTGTTTAGTAAGGTTGCATAGTTCTTTATTGTGCTGGAGGTGGGAGGAGAGTTTTGTTTTGGACCAGATTCTCCAAGCCTTATCACTGTTTTGCATTAAGATATGACTGGTGAGAGTAAGCCAGGGGGATATGATTGATTTGACTCTAACTGTATGTAAGGGGGAAAGGGAGTTAAGAATGCTAAGGAATATGGAATTGAATTTAAGTACTGCATCGTCTGGAGGTAAATGCATAAGGAAGGACCAGTTTACGGCTGAGAGCCACTTATTTAAGATGTCTGAATGGAAATTGGAGAGCATGTGACATTCAATGAACTTATGTGATCTAGTATAGTGTGGAGAGAATCTGAGAACTTTGACAGGACAGTGCTCACAGAGAGAGTCAGGCAGCATTTCTGGGAAGTGATATTTATGTGGATTACACACAAGTATCCCGTCAAGAAGTGAGACAGAGATTGTTGGTTTGTTAGTGTCAGTAGGACTGGAGATTAGTTGGGAGAAGCCATCTAAATTAATATATGAACTCTGAAGAGAGGGATAGCCAATTAATGTTGACATCTCCCAGGACAGTGATTTCATTAGTTGAGTACTGAGAAGGCCAGGAGAGAATATTTTCAAGTATTGTGATATTATCCCTTGGGGGTCTGTAGATTGCAGCTGTGGTTATTATATTGTGGGCATTGACCTTGCTGTTGGTGACTAGAAGTTCAGCTGGTGAGGCTGAAGTGGTGGGGACAGCTAGAGGAGTTACAATTAGATGGTTAGAGAATATGATAGCCACTCCTCCACCTTTTGTCCTGGGTCTATCCAGAAGCAGGATGTTGTAGCCTGGGGGTAAGAAGTCTTTGTCAGGGATCTGAGGTTTCAGCCATGTTTCCATGAGGGTAATGATATCAAGAGAGTGATGGGCCATCCGAGCATGTAATTCATTGACTTAGTTGAGTATGCTTCTGATGTTCATGGAGTAAAGAGATAGATGTATTTTGGGAATAGAAGGATGAGGAGAGGTTGGGTCCCAGGGCTTGATGTTAGAGTGAGGAGGGTTGTAAGGTCCAGGGTTGGGATGGATGTCTCCAGAAAGGAGCAGAATACTAAGAGTAGAAGAGTTGTGATGTAAGGGGAGGCAGAAGTAGTATTTCACCTTACTTTTGGGGAGGGTTGTGGAGTATGGGGGTGTTGCTCTCCTACTTTGGACACAATAGAAGTGTCTTTGTGGGTTCTGTTCAAGCAGCTTTACTATATACAAACACATCACATTAGAAGTTTACTGACTTTAACTTAAGTAACTTATATACAAACTAACTACTGCAATCATACATGCTCACTCTCTGGCTGCACTCTCAAAATAGCACAGGGAATAACACGTGCCCGGTATTTATAACGCTCAGTCCTTGAAATGCTTCATAACGACACAGGACATACACCCGGATCTACATCCTCCCTCTTTGAGAAATAGATCATGCAACATTATGAATCTATTTGGCATTCAGATATTACAAGTAGTTATTTGTCATGCAATTATACAAGACTAGGTACACGTACACAGTTATGTCCATGTTGCTGCGTATTTCACACTGGGCCTGAATATTTGACCATATCGTGTGACATAAAACTGGGAATTAGGTCTAGCAACTGGAGCTCTCTACAGAATGTTTAACCTTGGAAGCATTTGGAACATCCTTAGGAATGGAAGTAGAGGTTGAAACACACTCTGGGATGGGAACAACGTCTGGTTCGCTCAGAGATCTAGAGTCTGTATCACAGGAACAATGCTGCAATGATGATTCTGGTACAAGAAGAAGATGCCTGCGATTTCTCCGGTATTCCACACCCTCAGATTCTACAAGGTAGAATCTTGGCTCAGCATATATGCCTGTAACTTGACCAATCTGGTCGAAACCTTTCACCATTTGTATCCTCAATGTCTCTCCTTCCCTCAATGGATGAAGAAATCTGCTCGATTTATCATAACTGGACTTCTGGATAGAACGCTTCTTGAATAACTGAGCCTTGAGGGATAGTACAGTTGCGTACACTTACCATAAATATACATGTTTGAGGGTATTCACTGTTGCAGTCATCACATTTGGGTTATCCCTGCCAGGGTAGCCCTTGGCCTGCCCGAATACCAGAGGCTTAGTATTTCTGCGTCGGTTGCTGTCACTTCAGGACTGACGTCAGGTCATCAGTAGTATAAAGTAAGCCAGCCGACATCATTACATCAGTTTTTCTTGCCCTAACCTGTTAGGAGTCCCCAATTAGGAGCCAGGTTCTGGTGAAAAACCCCACCAGCAGAAAGTAAATACCAATATGTCTCTTGTAAGGAAAGAGAAGAAAAAGAGGGATGGAGGGAGGGGAAACCAGGACTGGAACAGTGAATACACTCGAACATCTATATTTATGGTAAGTGTACACAACTATACTATGTTCTTCACGTTGCACTGTTGCCGTCATCACATTTGGATTGATTCCCAAAGCTGAGGAAATGGGTGGAGGCAATCAAGGAAACTAGGGGCTGGCTAGGATGCCCTACAAGACTGCAGAGGTAACCCTGCCCTGGATTTGGAGAAGAGAGGCAGGTGGTAATGTCTGGTAAAAGTGTGAGCAGATGTCCAGGTGGCAACCTCCAGGATACCCCTGGTGGGGACTCCTCTGAGGAAAGCTGCAGAGGTGGAGGCTGCTCTGGTGGAGTGAGTCCTGACCCCCTTGGAGGGAGGCTTTCCATGTTGTTTGTAGCAGAAATGGATGCAGTGTGCAACCAATCTGGAAATGGTTTGTTTAAAGATGGCTTTGCCTTCTGCCCCTGTAGCAAAGTTAACCAGCAATTGATCAGACTTTCTGAAGGATTTAGTCCTGTCTAGATAGAATTTGAGCTGTCTGTGCACATCTAGAGAGTGCAGGATCCTTTCTCCGTTGTTCTGGAGAGTAGGTAAAAAGGTGGACAAACAAATGGATTGGTTGAGAGCCACAATGGACATCACCATGGGCATGAAGGATGGGTTAGTTCTGAAGGATACTCTGTCAGCATGGAAGATGATGAAGGTTTCCAGAGCCATGAGTGCTTGCAGCTCGGAGATTCTTCTGGCTAAAGTGAGGTCTTCCATGAGAGAAATTTTAGCTCTACAGAAGAAGCTGGTTCGAAGGGGGGGCAGGGTGAGCTTTTCCAACACAAAGTTATGGTCCCAAGCTGAGGTTGGTGCTCTTCTTGGTGGCCTCAACTTGCTAGCCCTTATTAGGAACTGTGTGATCAAAGGGTGTGAGAAAAGAGGCTGCTCAGTGGGGAAATGAGCAGAGATAGCAGAGGCATGAATTTTTATAGAGAAAAAAGAGAGGCCAATGTGTAGCAGGTCAGCTAAGTAATCCAGGATGAGAGGGAGGGATGGATGTGCCATATTGGCTCCCTTAGCCTGAATCCAGGTGCAGAACCTTTTCCATTTGTCAGCATAAGACTTTTTAGTGGTAGGGCATCTGGTCTCACATACAACATCTAGAACCTGTTTACTGAGGTTGGCAGATTGATCGGGGGTTAAGGAATAAGCCAAGCTGCCAAATTGAGTGTCTGCAATTGGGGATGCATGAATTCCCCTTCCCTCTGGGTCAGGAGGTTTGGAATGGAATCTGAGGAAGATGCCATGGTGGCAGTGGTGACAGGCTGCACAACAAGGGGTACCAGTGCTGGCAAGGCCAGTCTGGAGCTATAAGAATTGTCCTTGGTTTTTCCTCCTTTATTTGGATCAGTACCCTGGGGATGAGAGGTAGTGAAGGAAAGGTATAAACCGATAGATTGACCCAGGGGAAGGACAGGGCATCCACTTTCCAAGCCATGCAGTGATACTCCCTGGTGTGGAAATTGCTACGCTGATGGTTGGTGTGGTAGGCAAAGAGGTCGACCTTCGGGGTGCCCCATTTCTCAGTTATTAGGGTGAAGGTTCTTCTGTTGAGCTGCCACTCGTGTGGGTCCAGAAGATTTCTGCTTAATTGGTCTGCCAGAGAGTTGAGAGAACCTGGTTGGAATTGTGCTAAGAGGTGGAGTTGCATGGCAGTGGCTGTGTGCCAAAGGGTCATGGCCAGCCTGCATAGAGGGTATGAGTGAGTCCCTCCCTGCTTGTTGATATACCACATCACAGTGGTGTTGTATGTTCTGATCAGGAGAGTCCCTGGGGAGAGAAGGGGCTTGAAAGCTATCAAGGTGTGCTGGACAGCCATCATCTCTTTTTGGTTGATGTGTAGAGGGATTTGCTGTGGGCTCCATTGGCCCTGCATGCACCTGCCATCCAGGTGTGCACCCCAGACAGTCTGATGCTTCTGTGGTGAGGGGGTGGTGAGAAAGGTAGTTCCTTGTTGTGAGAGCATGCTGTTGCCCACCAATGAAATTCCTTTCTGAGGCAAGGAATTGCAGATATAAGAGTCTCCAGGTCTTGAGAGTGTTGACACCAAAGGCTTTTTAGGTACCACTGAAGTTTCCTCATATGCAGTCTGGCATATGGAATGAGTAGTATGCAAGATGCCATGAACCCCAGAGCTTGCAGTATCTTCCTTGCAGATAACTGGGGTCTGGTGGCTAGTTGAGAGAAGCAGGCTGTCAGGAAAATTTGCTTTTCTGTTGTAAGGAATGCCATCTGGGATGCTGTGTCCAGGCTTGCTCCCAGGAATATAATCCTTTGGGTGGGCATCTGCTTGGATTTCTTTTCATTGATTGTGTACCCTAGGGAGATTAGTAGGGACTTTACAAAGGTTAGGTGCTTGAGCAGCTTTTTCTGGCTGTCTGCCTGAATTAGGCAGTCGTCTAAGTATGGGTAAATCTGGATATTCCTTTGTCTGCAAAAGGCAATGGCAGGAGCCAGACATTTTGTGAAAACTCTGGGAGCAGTAGATAAGCCAAAGTGAAGTGCAGAGAACAGAAAGTGCTGAGATACTGCCCTGAAACAGAGATATTTCCTGCATGATTCCCTGATAGGAATGTGGAGTTAGGCCTCTTTTAGATCTAGGGTGGCCAGCCAAGCATCCTTGGACAGCATGGGTAGCAGCTGCTGGAGGGTAAGCATTTTGAATTTTGGGATCACAAGGAAGGTGTTTAGAATGAATAAATTGAGAATGGGGTGCCAGGTGCCCTCTTTTCTGGGTACCAGAAAAAGTCTGCAGTAGAAACCTTGTCATACCTGTTCTGGGGGTAGGGGAGGCGAGTCATTGTGAGTTCTTACCATAAGCAGGTGGCTTAGAACTCCCTGGTTTTGAAGTGGAGGTAGTCCACTGCTTGGATCTCTGCATTCCCTGTGGCTGCTGTCTGGGGGGTCTAGTTCCCCGGGCTCTGGGCTGGACTGGCTTAGTGGGAGCAGGAAAGGACCAGTGATTGGTGGGACAATGCCTGCTGAACCTGGGTGGCTGGACATGTAAGAAATCCTTAACTGTCTGCATAGATTTTGCTTTTTCTTCCATCTTTTTTAATACCTTTTCCGCCTTAGTGCCAAATAAGTTGTCTTTGTGCAAAGGGGCATCCAACAATTTAGATATGACATGGTCTGGCAAGGGCTGTTCCTTAAGCCATGCATGCCTTCTAATGACAGATCCGGTGACTGCTGCCCTGCAAGAAGCTTCTAGGGCATCAAAACCACAGTGCAAGATGTGTTTAGTTACTTGACTTGCAGAATGCATTAACTCTTTTAACTCTCTAGAGTCTGCACAAGCAGTAAAGGAAGACATTTTTTGTTTGAGGAGTGCCAGGGTATGTTGTTGAAATTTTAGCATACGAACTGACAATTTAATGCCCTGCTAGCAAGAGTAGCTGAGGTGTATACTTTTTTTCCCCATCTGTCTAGTGCTCTGGAATCCCTATCTGAGGGGGTGGGATTCTTAGCAGAGGTTGCTTTAATCCCTTTAGGCCTTTGAGAAATTACCTCAGGGTCAGCAGTAGGATTTTTAAAAAGAAATTTGTGTGTGTTAGGGACTCTGTAGTGCCTGTCTGTTTTTTTGGGTGCAGGAGGCAGGGTGTCAGGAGTCAAGCTGGATACAAGGAAAAGATCCTACACAACATCCAGGACTGGGAGATGGCCAAGGGTCTGTGCTATGGAAGATCTAAGAATTCCCTGAGTCTCTTTTTAGACTGAGGGTAGTCCTGACTCTCCCATTGGAAATGCTCCCTTAAGGTATGAAGGGTTTCCTCAAAGGAAAAATTCTCTGGGGGAGAGGCTGAAGGGATGGAATCCTCTGCATCAGATTCCTCATAAGTAGACAGGGGTTGCATATCTTCATATTCAGATGCATCAGAGTCATCTGACTCTTGCTTAGACAAAACTACAGGGGACAGATCTCTTTTCCTTTTGGAGGGTGTAGCTTGGCTTTCCCTGATCAGCATGATAAGATCTTCCGCCATTTTAAGCATTTGAGAATGAGGCAAGAAAGCAGGTGCCTGAGACTGGGTAGTCAGTTTCTTGGGTATGATTCATACCCTGGGCCTAAGAAACTCTGTCATTTTCGAAAGAACAGTAGATGCGAAAGAAGACGTCGGTTTGTGTCGAGAATCGGTAGTGCAAAGGACTTCCTTGGAAGCTGGTGCCTGCTCAGCAGCTCCGGAACCATCCAAGGTAGAGATGACCACAGGATCCTTAGTCGAAGAAGAGTTCTGCGGCATACCGCAATCTGAAAGGACCAGAGAAAGTAAGTTGTGTACACTTACCATAAATGTAGATGTTCAAGTGTATTCACTGTTGCAGTCATCACATTTGGGTTATCTGCTTGCAATAGCCCTCAGTCGGCCTTATTAACAAAGTCTTAGGTCCTGCGTAGGCTGCTGTCTCATCTTCCATGACATCAGGTAGTTAGGGGTATAAAGCACGCAGCTGACGCCATTACATCAGTTTTTCTTGCCCCAGATGTCAGGTGCCCCCATAATGAGACGCAATTATATATATATTAGGTTACACCTCCAACAAAAAAGCAAATACACCAAAAAGCTTTAAACATAGTAAGCAAGAATATAGGTATATCCAACAGAAGTCAGGAGGTTGGAGGGAGGGTAACTAGGACTACAACAGTGAATACACTCGACCATCTACATTTATGGTAACTGTACAAAACTGTTCTAAGTTCTTCATGTTTCACTGTTGCAGTCATCACAGTTGGGTAGATTCCCAAAGCTAAGGATGGGAGGAGGAAATCAGATAGCATTAGGACCAGCTATAAGGCCCTGCAGGACTGCAGTGGCAAAGCCAGCTCTGGATTTAGAGAAAATTGGCAAATGGTAATGCTTGGTGAAGGTATGTACAGAACTCCAGGTAGCAGCTTCTAGGATGTCCATGGTGGGGGGGGACACCTCTGAGAAATGCTGTAGAGGTAGATGCAGCCCTGGTTGAATGTGGTCTAATCCCCTGTGGGGTAGGTTTTCCATGGTGCTTATAGCAGAAATGAATGCAATGGCCTATCCATTTAGAAATGGTTTACTTTGAAATGGCCTTCCCCTCTGCCCCTGCAGCAAATGCAACCAGCAGTTGTTCAGATTTCCTGAGAGGTTTAGTCCTGTCCAAATAAAATCGAAGTTGTCTGCGCACATCTAAGGAGTGCAGTATTCGCTCCCCTTTATTCTGTGGATTAGAAAAGAAGGTCGGCAAATGAACAGACTGATTAAAGGCCACACTGGATACCACCTTGGGCATGAAGGAGGGATTGGTCCTGAGGGACACCCTATCCACATGAAAAATGATGAAAGGCTCCACTGCCATGAGGGCCTGTAATTCAGGCACCCTTCTTGCTGAAGTGATGGCTAAAAGGAAGGCTGTTCTCCAAGAAAATAATTTCAACTCTGCATTTGCAGTTGGCTCAAAAGGAGGTAGAGTGAGCTTTTCCAATACAAAGTTAAGGTCCCAGGCTGGAGTAGGGGCTCTCCTGGGTGGTCTTAAGTTCTTGGCCCCTCTGAGGAACTGCTTCAGCAGTGGATGAGAGAAGAGGGGTGGTTCTGTGTTGTAATGAGCTGAAATGGCTGAGGCATGAATTTTGATGGAGAAAAAGGAAAGGCCCTTATGCAGCATTTCAGTTAGGTATTGAAGGTAAATTGGGCGTTGCTGTGCCCATCCCCTGAGCTTGGTTCCAGGAACAGAATATTTCCCATTTTTCAGCATAGGAATTTCTAGTACTAGGCCTCCTTGCCTCCAGAATGACATCCAACACTTACTTACTGAGGGATGGTAACGGAGAGATTAGGTAATTAGCCAGGCTGCCAGGTTCAGGGTTTGAAGCTGTGGGTGCAGAATCTGGCCCTCCTGCTGAGACAGCAGGACAGGGGTCTGAGGCAGGTGCCATGGTGCCAGCAGTGCCACACTGCGCAAAAGGGGGTACCAGTGTTGGCGTGGCCAGTCTGGTGCAATCAGTATCATCCTTGGTTTGTCCTGTTTGATCTTTAGTAGTACCTTGGAGAGGAAAGGCAGAGGGGGAAAGGCATAAACTGGTAGGTTTTTCCAGGTGAAGGACAGGGTATCCACTTTCTAAGCTTGTTTGTGGGGAGTCCTTGTGCAGAAGTTTTCCAATTGGTATTTCTGGGGGGAGGCAAACAGGTCTATATCTGGGCTACCCCATTTGTTTCTCAACATGTTGAATATCTTTGGTTCCAGTTTCCACTCGTGTGGGTCCATGACATTTCTGCTTAGGTCATCTGCCAGTGTGTTTAGCTTTCCTGGCAGGAATTGAGCCTGTAGATGCACTTGGTAGCTCAAGGCTGTGTTCCACAGAGCCATGGCTAGTCTGCAGAGAGGGTATGAGTGGGTTCCCCCCTGCTTGTTTATGTACCACATAAAGTACAGTTGTGTACCTACCATAAATGTAGATGTTCGAGTGTATTCACTGTTGCAGTAATTACACTTGGGTTATCCTGCTGGCAGGCTACCCGCAGTCGGCCTGAATTCCAAAGTCCTGGTCTGGCATTGGTTGCTGTTGCCTCTTCCTTGACGTCAGTGCGCCAGGGGTATATGAGATGCAGCCGACGCCATTTTCTTCAGTATTTCTTGCCCCAGATGTCAGGTGCCCCCAAAAGGGTAGGCTAAAAACATTGCTTATAAAAAGCATACACTAAAATAAACAATACCTTCATCTACAAGCAAATACACCACATAGGTTGTATACAACAGAGAAGTACAGATAAGTCCCAGCAAAGAAAGGGGGTGGTGGGTGGGTAACATGGACTGCAACAGTGAATACACTCGAACATTTACATTTATGGTAGGTACACAACTGTACTATGTTCATCGTGTTTCACTATTGCAGTCATTACACTTGGGTTGAATCCCAAAGCTGAGGTTGGGCGGCTGGGTCTAAATAGAATTAGGAGTGGCTATGAGGCCCTGCAGAACTGCAGTGGCAAAGCCTGCTCTGGATTTAGAGTAAAGAGGTAAGTGGTAGTGCTTGGTAAAAGTGTGCACTGAACTCCAAGTTGCAGCCTCCAAACTTTCCTTGGTTGGTACTCCTCTGAGAAAGGCTGCTGATGTGGCTGCTGCCCTGGTCGAATGTGGCCTAATGCCTTTAGGCACTGATTTGCCATGCTGTGCATAGCAGAAAGAAATGCAGTGCCCTATCCATTTTGAAATAGTCTGCTTTGAGATAGCCTTTCCTTGTGATCCTGCAGCATATGCCACTAAAAGTTGCTCAGTCTTCCTGAAAGCTTTAGTTTTGTCCAAGTAGAAGCGTAACTGCCTGCATATGTCCAAAGAATGCAGAAGTCTCTCCCCTTTATTCTGGGGATTTGGATAAAAAGTAGGCAAATGAATGGTTTGATTAAGAGCCACACTGGATACTACCCTTTGGCATAAATGTCGGATTTATCCTTAGAGAAATCCTGTCCGGATGGAAAATGATAGAAGGTTCCACGGCCATTAATGCCTGTAACCCAGAGAATCTTCTTGCTGAAGTTATTGCTAGGAGCAGAGCTGTTATCCATGATAAGAATTTTATCTCAGCTGTATTGGCTGGCTCAAAAGGAGGCAGTGTGAGCTTTTCCAAGACAAAATTGAGGTCCCATGTAGGTATCGGTTCTCTCCTTGGGGGTCATATGTTTTTGGCCCCTCTGAGGTACTGCCTTAGCAGTGGATGTGAAAAAAATAGGTGGTTCCATATTGTAGTGAGCTGAAATGGCAGAGGCATGGATCTTAATTGATGAGAAGGATAGGCCTTTGTCCAGCATCTCAGTTAGGTATTGTAAAATCTGAGGAATATTTGGAATAAGCGGTTCAATTCCTTGTGCTCGATTCCAAGCACAGAATCTCCTCCATTTTTCTGCATAAGATTTTCTGGTGCTGGGCCTCCTGGCTTCCAAAATGACATCCATAACTGCTTTAGAGAGAGGTGTGTTCTGAGTGGTTATATTATTCGCCATTCAGCCAGATTTAAGGTTCTGAGTTGGCTGTGCAGGATCTGATTGTTTTGTTGGGTCAGAAGATGAGGAATTTGAGGTAAAGTCCCGGCTGGGCCTTGAGACCAGCTCTTTAGGATTGGGTACCAGTGCTGGCATGGCCAGTCTGAGGCAATCAGAACCATTTTTGGCTTTTCCTGTCTGACCTTTAGGAGTACCTTGGGGAGGAGATGCAGTGGAGGAAAGGCATAAACTGTCAGGGCTTTCCAGCTGAATGATACAGCGTCCACCTTCCATGCTTGTGTGTGATAAGTCCTTGTGCAGAATCTCTGTAGTTGACAGTTGTGAGGGAAGGCAAATAGATCTATGTCTGGGCATCCCCATTTCCTTGTTATCATGTTGAAGACTTGTGGATCCAGTTTCCACTCGTGAGGGTCCATGAGGTTTCTGCTTAGTTTGTCTGCCAAAGTATTTATCTTTCCTGGCAGGAATTGTGCTTGCAGATGCACTTAATAGGTCAATGCTGTGTTCCACAAAGTCATGGTTTGCCTGCAGAAGGGGGTAGGAATGTGTGCCCATTGCTTGTTTATGTACCACATGGCTGTAGTATTGTCTGTCTTTAGCAATAGTTGTCCTGGATGGAGTAGATCCTTGAAGGCTGTCAGGGCATTCTGTACAGCTAGCATCTCTTTTTGATTGGTATGAAGATGCATTTGGTTTGCGGGCCATGTGTGCCCCCCAGGCATAATCCGATGCATCTGTTGTTAGTGTCTGCCTGGCTGTGGGTAAACTGAATGGCTGTCCCTTGTCGTGGCGACAGGCCAGTGCCCACCATCGAAACTCCTGTTGCAGGCAGGGAATGAGAGTAATTACTGTTTCCAGGCTGTGGCAATGTTGAGTCCAAACACTTTTCAGATACCATTGTAGTTTCCCCATATGCAGTCTTGCATATGGAGTTAACAAAATGCGGGATGCCATGAAGCCCAAAGCCTGCATAATTTTTCTTGCAGGCAACTGGGTTTTTGTTGCCATCATTTGGAAGCAAAGAGTCAGTTTCCTTTGTTTGTCTGGCATGAGATAAGCCATCTGGGCAGTTGTATTTAAGCTTGCACCCAGGAATATTATCTCTTGAGAGGGCACTAGTTTTGATTTCTTTTCGTTTACTGTGTACCCTAGGCAAATTAGTACTCTTTTTACAAACGCCAGATGCTTTAGTAGAATGTCCTTGCGCTCTGCTTGAATAAGGCAGTCGTCCAAGTAGGGATATATTTGAATTCCTCTTTGTCTGCAAAATGCAATTACTGGTGCCAGGCATTTTGTGAGGACCTTGGGCGCAGTAGAGAAGCCAAAGGGCAGTGCAGAGAATTGGTAGTGCATTGAGCCAGCTACGAATCTGAGGTATCTTCTGCAAGATTGTCTAATTGGGACATGCAGGTACGCCTCTTTGAAGTCCAAAGTTACGAGCCAAGCCTTCTTGCCCAGCATGAGCAGAAGTTGCTGCAGTGTCAACATTTTGAATTTTGGAATGGCCAGGAAAGTATTTGGAGTAGACAGGTCCAGTACTGGTCTCCAGGCTTTGTCCTTTCTGGGTACCAAGAAAAGTCTTGAGTAAAATCCTTGCCCCAGCTCTTGCTGTGGTACTCTTTGAATAGCCCTCACATCCATGAGAGATGTAATTTGCTTTTGTGCCTCTGCCCATTGATTGTGTGGCAGGTCTGGCATACCTTTTGCCCTTGGGAGGGTGTGAAAATGGAACCTGTAGCCCTGAGAAACAATATTCAGTACACATTTGTCCTGGGTGATCATGTGCCGATTGTGTGAGAAAAGTGCTAATTTCCCCCCTAAGGGTGCTCCCAAAAGGTAAGTGCTTGGCATTGGTAGTGGGATGTCATTGGGACGGTTTCCTACATGGTTGTGATTTGTCTTCTCAGCCTTTGGAGGCTGAAGCACCCCATTGCTTAGGCCTGTATGAGCCTTGGGGCTGAGATCTGCCTCTAGGGCGTCTGTATCTGCCTCTTTGTGGCCTGTCTGACACTGAAAAGGACCAATTCTTAGAAGGCCAGTTTCTACTTTATCTGGGTGGCTGAACCTGTAAGAAATCCTTTATTGTCTGCATTGATTTAGCTTTATCCTCCATGTTCTTTAACACCTCTTCTGCCTTAACACCAAACAAAGTATCATGCTGTAATGGAGCATCCAATAATTTTGCTTTAACATGATCAGGCAGACTCTGTTCCTTTAACCAAGCATGCCTTCAAATGACAGAGCCTGTAACTGCGGCCCTGCAAGAAGCCTCTAGTGAATCAAAACCACATTGAAAAGTATGCTTTCCCACTTGTTCAGCTGCATGCAATAAATCCTGCATTTCCTCGTTTTCAGGACATTCAGAGTTTGTCAGCATTTTCTGTTTTAGCAGAGACATTAGGTATTGCTGATATTTAAGCATGTGAAACTGGCAGTTTAAAGCCCTTACAACTGAAGTAGCAGAGGTGTAAACTTTTTCCCCCATCTGTCCAGTGCTCGAGAATCCCTAACAGAGGGAACAGGGTTTTTTGCAGTGGAAGCCTTGACCCCTTTGGGATCCTGAGATATAGTTTCTGGGTCATCAGCAGGGTTTTTATAAAGACATTTATGTAAATCTGGAACCCTGTAGTACCTATCTGGCTTAACTGGTGCAGGGGGTAAAGAATCAGGAGACAGACTGGACTCAGAAAATACATCATCTACAATGTCTAGCACAGGATGAATAGCAAGAGGTCTGTGTTGAGGCAGTAAAAGAAAGTCTCTGAGCCTTTTCTTGGATTCTGAATAATCTTGGCTCTACCAGTGGAAATGCTCCCTCATAGTGTGCAGGGTTTCCCCAAAAGAATAGTCCTCAGGAGGAGAGGCTGAAGGGATAGATTTCAGCATTAGAGTCCTCATAGGGAGGAAGGGAATATCCCTGTTCTGAAGAGGAATCAGATGAAATAGAAACCTGGTCAGAGGAATCATTGTCAGTGTCTTGCCTAGGCCTTTTATCAAGAGGGGGATGGGAACCCCTGATCAAAGTAATTAGGTCCTTGGCCATTTTAAGCATCTGATTCTTAGGCATGGATGACTGTCCAGGACAATACTGTACTTGTTTCTTTGTCTTTAAAGGTGTTTTAGACTTTGCCTTGGTTGCTGAAGTGGTCTTGATAGAAAGCTGTGTAGGTCCGAAAAAGTACAGTTTTGTACCTACCATAAATGTAGATGTCCGATAGATATGCAACTGCAGTCATAACATATGGGTTGTCCTGCCTCAGGCAGCCCTCGGTCGGCCGAATTCCAAAGTCTGGGTCCGGCGTCGGCTGGTGTCGCCTCCTCTCCGACGTCACAACGGCTGGAGTATAAAGGCATGGGCCGACGCCATCTTCTTCAGTGTTTCTTGCCCCAGATGCCAGGTGCCCTCCTAGGAAGGCTAAATTTGGTAAATGGATAAAAATAATCCCAAACATGCACAACAGTAATAAACAGATACACCATAGATACACCAGCTAATGGGAAAAAGGGTAGGGACCCAAAAAAGAAGGATACAGAGGGGTAGGAGGGTGGGAAAATCCGACTGCAGTTGCATATCTATCGGACATCTACATTTATGGTAGGTACAAAACTGTACTATGTCCTTCAAGAATGCAACTGCAGTCATAACATATGGGTTGAATACCATAGCCAAGCTGGGGGTGGATGGATCTAAGATAATGATGGTGTAGCTAAAATCCCCTGCAGGAATGCCGAAGCCAAGCCTGCTCGGGATCTGGAGTATAAAGGCAGGTTGTAGTGCTTGGTAAATGTATGCACGGAGCTCCATGTAGCAGCCTCTAAAATGTCCTTTGTTGCCACTCCTCTTAGGAAAGCTGTGGAAGTGGCTAAAGCTCTGGTGGAATGTGGCCTAATATTGGCTGGCACACCTTTTCCATGGAATGAATAGCAGAATCTGCTGCAATGCCCAATCCATTTTTAAATTGTTTGTTTGGAGATTGCTTTTTCTTGTAATCCAGCAGCATAGGCTACAAACAGTTGGTCAGACTTCCTGGTGGCCTTAGTTCTGTCCAAGTAGTAACGTAGTTGCCTGTGTATGTCCAAAGTATGGAGAAGTTTTTCCCCCCTATTTTGAGGATTGGGGAAGAATGTAGGCAGGTGAATAGCTTGATTTAGAGACACCCTGGAAATAACTTTTGGCATGAATGCAGGATTTGTTCTTAGAGAAACTCTGTCTTGATGAAAAATGAGGAAGGGAGGCACTGCCATGAGTGCCTGTATCTCCGAACTCTTCTTGCAGATGTGACTGCCAATAAGAAGACCGTCTTCCATGAAAGAAACTGCATTTCTGAAGTTGCTGCTGGTTCAAATGGAGGAAGAGTTAATTTTTCCAACACATAATTGAGGTCCCATGCAGGTATTGGCTGTTTTCTGGGAGGTTTGATATTCTTTATACCTCTTAGAAACTGTCTTAGCAGAGGATGTGAAAACACTGGAGGGTCACAGTTGTATTTTGCTGAGATTGCTGAGACATGAATCTTTATTGAAGAGTATGAGAGTCCAGTATGAAATAGTTCTGCCAAGTATTCTAATATCTGAGGTATATTTGGTAATGCTGTGTCCTGACCCCTGTTGGCATTCCAGATGCTGAATCTCTTCCACTTGGCTGAATAGGTTTTTCTGGTGGAAGGTCTGCGTGCTTCCAGCAAGATCTCTTGAACTGATTTGGAAAGAGAGTTAGGTGGAGAAATCAAGGTAGCCTCCAGGCTGTCAGATGTAATGTTTTCAGGTCTTGATGTACAGTCCTGTAATTGTGTTGTGTCAAGAGCAGGGGCGATAGGGTCAGAGGCCATGGTTTGGTCCGAGTTATGGTCAATAGCAATGGGTACCAGTGTTGCCTTGGCCAGTCCGGAGCTATCAAGATGCCTGTTGGTTGTTCTGCTTTGATCTTCAGTATCACCTTGGTCAGCAGAGGCAGAGGAGGGAATGCATAAATTTTTAGAGAATTCCAGCTGAAGGAGAGAGCATCCGTTTTCCAAGCTAGAGGATGGTGAGTCCTTGTGCAGAACTTTTCCAGGTGATGATTTAAGTGGGAAGCAAAAAGGTCTACGTCCGGCCTTCCCCATGTCTTCGTCGGTTGAGAGAAAATGTGAGGGTGCAGCATCCATTCGTGTGGATCCATAAAGTTTCTGCTCAGCTTGTCCGCCAGTACATTGTCCTTGCCTGGTACAAACTGGGATTGCAAATGTATCTTCAGGCTCAGAGATTTTTCCCAGAGAAGCATTGTAAGTCTGCAGAGGGGATAAGAACGAGTACCTCCCTGCTTGTTTATGTACCACATGACTGTGGTGTTGTCTGTCCTTATTAGCAAATGCCCCTGTTGTAGTGATTTTTTGAAAGTTTCAATTGCACGTATCACTGCCAACATCTCCTTTTGGTTTATGTGCAGATGTCTTTCCTTTGGCGACCAAAGACCTTGAATGCATCTGCCCTCCATGTGCGCCCCCCCCATCCATGGTCTGAGGCGTCTGTTGTAATCATTTGGCCTGCTTGAGGTCTGTTGAAAGACATGCCTTTGTTTAGGTGACTGGCTTGGGCCCACCATAAAAATTCCTTTTGTAGACATGGAATAAGTGGGATTATGTCTTCTAGGCTTTGGCTGTGTTGAAACCATAAGTTTTTTAAATACCATTGCAGCTTTCTCATATGAAGTCTTGCCAAAGGTATCAGAAGGATGCAAGATGCCATGAACCCCAGGGCCTGCAGGATTTTCCTTGCAGTCAGCTGGGTGAGTTTTAATAGGCCTTTGAAGTACTCTGGTAACTGCTGCTGTTTTTCCTCTGTGAGGTAGGCCATTTGGTTTTCTGTGTCCAGTTTGGCTCCTAGGAAGATAATCTGTTGGGATGGCAGTAGTTTTGACTTCTGAATGTTGACTGTGTATCCCAAGGCCTGCAGTAGATGCATGACATAGTCCAAATTTTCTTTTAAGGTTTGTTTGTTGTCTGCTTGTATGAGGCAGTCGTCCAGGTATGGGTATATTTGAATCCCCTGCAGTCTGCAGTGTGCCACTACTGATGCCAGGCATTTCGTGAACACTCTGGGCGCAGTAGATAAGCCAAACGGCAATGCTGAGAATTGATAATGCTCTGTCCCTGCAAGAAATCTGAGGTATCTTCTGCAGCTTTGTCTGATTGGGACATGCAGGTATGCCTCCTTGAGGTCCAGAGTGACCAGCCAAGACCCCTTGCCCAACATGGGAAGGAGTTGCTGCAACGTCAGCATTTTGAACTTTGGCACCATGAGAAAAGTGTTTAGAGTTGACAAGTCCAGTATGGGTCTCCATTTGTTTTCTTTTCTTGGAACAAGGAACAGTCTTGAATAAAATCCCTGGCCTTGCTCCTGAGGAGGAACCCTTTCTATTGCTTTTATACTTAACAGCTTGGAAACTTGAGTGACTGCCTCTGCCCTTTGATGATGTGGCAGGTTTGGCATGCCTTGTCTTATTGGTAATGTGTGGAAGTGGAATCTGTAACCTTTGTCTATCAAATCCAGAATCCAGTTGTCCTTGGTTAAAATATGCCAGTTTTGAGAGAATAAGGATAATTTTCTGCCCAAAGGTGCTTCTCTTTGAACCTTTGTAGGCGGTACAAAAGTCAAGTCATTGTGATTGTCCTTGTGGTGCAGCTGAACTGTCTGCGCCACTTCTTTGATTTGGAGGTTGCCATTGGCGGCCCCTGTAAGATCCTCTGTATTGCCCTCTACCTCGGGCACGTCTGCTTTTTCCCCTTTGAAACTTGTCTGAGCCGGGGAAGGACCAATTCTTTGAGGGCCAGTTTCTGCTGAACTTGGGTGGCTGAACCTGAAGGAAATCCTTGACGGTCTGTACTGACTTTGCTTTTTCCTCTATGGATTTCAGTACATCCTGTGCATTAGCACCAAAAAGCTTCTGTTTTTCCAGAGGTGCATCAAGTAGCTTTACTTTAACATGGTCAGGCAAAGACTGATCCTTTAACCAAGCATGTCTACGTATCACAGCCCCAGTCATAGCTGCCCTACATGAAGCTTCCAGTGCATCATAACCACACTGAAGAAAATGGTTATTAACCTGCTGAGTGTTATGTATATGATCCTGCAATGCCTTTTTATCAATAGGCTCAGGAGAGGCTAACTTTTTCTGTAAATCATCCAGGAGAAAATCTTGGTACTGAAACATGTGAAAAAGGCGGTTAAGAGACCTCATGGCTAGGGTAGTAGAGGTGTATACTTTTTTACCCCATCTCTCCAGGGACCTAGCTTCTCTGTCCGCTGACAGAGGGTTTTTGGCAGAGGAGGTAGCCACTCCCTTAGGGCCCTGTGAAATAGTTTCTAGATCCACAGAGTGGGCCTTAAAGAGGTGCTTGTGAGTGTCAGGGACCCTATAATATCTGTCCGGCTTGACAGGAGCCGGAGGAAGAGAGTCAGGGTTAGCACTGGAGTCAGAGAAAACATCATCCAAAACATCCATAATAGGTGGAATAGCCAAAGGTCTGTGCTGAGGGAGCTTGAGGAAGGTACGAAGCCTTTTCCTAGAGTCAGAAAATTCCTGACCCTGCCATTGAAAATGTTCTCTCATGGAATGCAGGACTTCACCAAAAGAGAAATCCTCTGGAGGGGAGGCAGAGGGAATTGATTCCTCAGCATCAGAGTCCTTGTAGGCCTGGAAGGATTCTTCTTGGGTATCAGAATGCTCAGAATCCCCAGAGGCTTCATCCGAAGAGAAGTCATCCTCCTGCTCTGTTCTAGGCCTTTTCTCTGCAGGAGGCTGAGAACCCCTGTCTGGATGAGGCTGAGTCCCCCTGATAAGGGAAATAAGATCTGCAGCCAGAGACATGATCTGCTTATCAGATGAAGGGGTCTGGGCAGCAGGTTTAGGATGGGCCTTGGCCTGACTGGCGGCCTTAGCACGTGCAAAGGCCTTGATGGACATGGATACCAGAGGCCTAGCAGCCCCACGTGCAGGCGTAACCTTGTCCACAGAAATGGTGTCGGGTAGATCCAGAACTTCGGTTTCCGGAGGAAAATCAACAACCGGCACCGGAGAGATCTCCGAGACCGAAGGTCGTGTTAACGCTGTGTCGTCGGCCTGGAGCGGTGGATTTACCACTTCTGAAGGGACCGGAGCACTAGCAGAGGGTTTAGGAGTGGCATCGGTAGTGGATGTGGGCCGAGGGTGTCGGTCCCGGTCCTTGCGTTTTTTAGCAGATTGGGTTGTTGGAGGATCCGACGGCATGATATACGCAAAAGATTCACCGAAAAAGTCCTCGGCGAATTCTGCCCGGCGCCTGAGAGTGCGCTTGTTAAAGCAAGCACAGGCAGCACAGGCTGAGACGTCGTGGTCTGGGCCCAGGCAAGGAAGGCAGAGAGAATGGAAGTCCTTATGAGGTATTTGTTTACCACAAGACAAACAATTATTAACTTTCTCAATTTGTTCTGACATCGGCTGAGGCAAGAATAAATGTTCCCCAACGGGGTACTTAGCTTTTAGATGACTTCGGTACTGAAAACACAGGAGCTGACCGACCGGCACTTGCGAACTGCTTCTGCTTCGGGCACCACGCGGCAAGAAAGACTGAAGAAGATGGCGTCGACCGATGCCTTTATACTCCAGCCGTTGTGACGTCGGAGAGGAGGCGACACCAGCCGACGCCGGACCCAGACTTTGGAATTCGGCCGACCGAGGGCTGCCTGAGGCAGGACAACCCATATGTTATGACTGCAGTTGCATTCTTGAAGGACATCACCCTCAGAAGCCGATGCCTGCTCAGTGGCTCCAGACCCATCTGAGGGAATAGTTTTCGTAGGCCCAATACCTTGAGTTTCCAGAGGCCTAGCTGTCTCCACGTGGGAGTCGGAGGTGGCCTGTGGCTCTGAGGTAAGCGGGTGTCAGGGGCTGCCAAAGCGCCTCACTGAGAACCGGCGAATGGCCTAGAAGAGGCTTTGTCGTCGGTTTTGGACCTCGTATGCCTGTCCTTTTCTTTTTCCTTGCACTTTTTATGAACTCCGGTCGTCGGCTGTTCCGACAGCATTATATAGTTAAACCTTCGGCCAAAGTAATGGAAAGCAAAATCGAACTGACGCTTAATAGTGCTTTGGTTAAATCTAGCACAAAACCGACAACTAGCAAAGTCATGGTCAGGGCCTAGGCAAGGAATACAGTAAGAATGAAAATCCTTATGAGGTATTTGCTTCCCACAAGAAATACAATTGTTAACTTTTACTGACATCGGTCTGGAGCAAGAAAAAGTTTCCCCAATGGGGTACTTAGCTTTATTGAAGACTTCGGATCTGAAATTCAATTTCGAAAATCTCAGAGGAGTCGTCCGACCGGCACTTGCGAACTGCTTTTGCTTCGGTCACCGCGTGGCAAGAAAGACTGGAGAAAATGGCGTCGGCTGCATATTATATACCCCTGGCGCACTGACGTCAGGAAAGAGGCAACTGACGCCGGACCAGGACTTTGGAATTCAGGCCGACTGCGGATAGCCTGCCAGCAGGATAACCCAAGTGTAATGACTGCAACCGTGAAACATGATGAACATCAGTGGTGTTCTCCATGTTTATCATTAATTGTCCTGGAAGGATGTGGTCCTTGAAGGCTGTCAGAGCATTCTGTACAGCTAACATTTCTTTCTGATTGATATACAGGTGCATTTGACTTTGGTTCCATTTGCCCGGAATGCACTTCCCTGCCAAGTGAGCCCCCCATGCATAGTCTGATGTGTCTGTTGTTAGGGTTTGGGCAGCAGAGGGTAGAGTGAATGGCAGTCCCTTGTTTTGGTGACAGGCATCTGCCCACCAAAGGAACTCTATCTGTAGACAAGGAATGATAGGAATCATTGCTTCTAGATCCTGAGAATGTTGACACCATAGGCTTTTTAGATACCATTGTAGTTTCCTCATACGCAGTCTTGCATACGGAATGAGTAAAATGCATGAGGCCATGAACCCCAGGGCTTGCAGTATTTTCCTTGCAGATAGCTGGGTCTTTGTGGCCAGTAGTTTGAAGTAGGCTGTCAAATGACAGCACTTCCTGACTGTCTGCCTGAATCAGGCAGTCGTCCAAGTACGGGTAAATTTGAATTTTTCTCTGTCTGCAGTAGGCAATGGCTGGAGCTATGCATTTTGTGAATACTCTGCGAGCAGTGGATAAGCCAAAGGGAAGTGCAGAGAACTGATAATGCATAGATCCTGCCCTGAAACGTAGATATTTCCTGCATGAGTCCCTGATAGGGATGTGCAGACCGGCTTCTTTTAAGTCTAGGGTGGCTAACCAGGCATCTTTAGCCAGCATAGGGAGAAGCTGCTGCAGGGTGAGCATTTTGAAGTTTGGTACCACCAGGAAGGTGTTTAGAAAGGAAAGATCTAGGATTGGGCGCCAAGTGCCCTCTTTTCTGGGTACCAGGAAATGTCTGGAATAGAACCCTTGACCTATCTGATGTGCAGGAACAGGTTGAATTACCCTTATAGAGAGCAGGGACTGAATTTGGTTTTGTGCCTCTGCCCACTGGTTTGGACGAAGGTCTGGGAACCCTTTGGGGGTTGGCAGTGAGTGAAAGTAAACTTTGTACCCCTGGGATACAATGTTGAGGACCCACTGGTCTTTGGTGATGGAAGTCCAGTTTTTTTGCATGATGGGCAAGCTCTCCTCCTAGGGGCACAAGCAGTTGGGCAGAGGTGGGGAGTGGAGCTGAGAAGTCATTGTGAATTCTTTCCATAAGGGGGTGGCTTAGCACTCCCTGTTTTTGAAGTGGAGGCACTCCATTGCTTAGATCTCTGCATACCCTGAGACTGTAGTCTGGGGGGGGGGGGTCTGTTTCCACTGAGTCTAATTTGAGATGGCCTTGAGAGGGCTGGAAAAGACCAATGTTTTGAGGGGCAATGCCTACTGAATCTAGGAGGCTGAACTTGCAAGAAATCTTAGACTGTCTGCATAGATTTAGCTTTTTCTTCCATCTTTTTAAGAACCTGATCTGCTTTGGTGCCAAACAGATTGTCCTTGTTCAAAGGGGTGTCTAGTAACTTTGATTTGACATTGTCTGGCAAGGTCTCCTCCTTAAGCAAAGCATGCCTTCTCAGTACAGAACCAGTGACTACTGCCCTGCAAGATGCTTCTAGGGTTTCAAAGCCACATTGCAAAGTATGATTGCTGACTTGGCTTGCAGAATGCATAAGCTCTTGTAATTCTTTATTTTCTGCACAGTCTGTAAAGGTAGCTATTTTTTTGCTTAATAAGTTCCATAATATGTCGTTGGTACTTCAGCATGTGAAACTGGCAATTCAAAGCCCTAATGGCGAGAGTTGCAGAGGCGTATACTTTCTTACCCTATCTGTCTAAAGCTCTGGAATCCCTGTCTGAAGGGGTGGGATTCTTAGCTGTAGTTGCTTTGATACTTTTAGGCCCCTGGGAGATGACCTCTGGGTCAGCAGTAGGATTTTTAAAAAGGAATTTGTGAGAGTCCGGAACTCTGTAGTACCTGTCTGGTTTCCTAGGAGCAGGGGGTAAAGTATCAGGAGTTAAACTGCATTCCATAAAGACATCATCCACAACATCCAGGACTGGGGGTATTGCTAAAGGTCTATGTTGTGGCAAATCTAGAAATTCTCTGAGTCTTTTTTTTTGACTGAGGATAGTCTTGGCATTCCCAGTGGAAATGCTCTCTTAATGTATGCAAGGTTTCACTAAAAGAAAAATCCTCTCGAGGAGAAGCAAAGGGAATGGATTCCTCTACATCTGAATCATTATAAGCAGATAAAGGCATGTCTTCATAAATCAGATACCTCAGAGTCGTCGGACACTTGGTCTGTTGAAGCTGCTGGGACAGGTCTCTTTTTCTCTTAGCAGGGGTAAGCTGACTTCCCCTAATCAGCATAATAAGGTCTTCTACCATTTTAAGCATTTGATGTTGTGGCAAGGAAGCAGGTGCTTGAGTTTAGGTCTTTTTTTAGGCGTAGCACATACTCTTGACCTTAAAAACTCGGTAGTTTTAGACAAAACTGAAGACGCAAAAGAAGTCATTGGTTTGTGTCAAATATCTATAGTGCGAAGAACTTCCTCAGAAGCCGGTGCCTGCACAGCGGCTCTGGACCCATCCAAGTTAGAGACATCCACAGGTTCCATAGTCGAAGAAGAGTCTCGTGGCATACCGGACTCCGAACGGGTCTAGGTAGAGAACTGCGAATCCACTGAAGCAGGCATCAGGGACTGCAAAAGCGCCTCACTGAGTACCAGCAAACTGGCGACTAGCTTAACGGAAGCGTCATCGGCAGTGTTGGACCTTTGCAGTCTGTCTCTGTCTTTATCCTTATGTTTTTTCAGAAGTTAGTCTGAAGCAGATGCAGTTCACACGAGTGCCGGTCGGCCGATAGTCGGACGGCTTAGCGAAGCCATTTCAGAATACGGAGATCGAGAACGAAAGTATTTAGTGACAATAAGGGCCTGACGACAAATAGCTCGGGTGTTGAACAAGGCACAAAACCGACAGCGAGGTATGTCATGGTCTGGGCCTAAACAGGTGACTCAGTAAGAATGGAAATCTCGGTACGGTATTTGCTTTCCACAGGCAAGACAATTGTCAGCTTTTTCTGACATCTGTTAGAGCAAGAAAAAAGGACCCCCAATGGGGTACTTCACTTTAGAAGACTTCAGGATAATTCAATTAGGAAATGAAAACTCAAGTAGCGGCCGCCTGGCACTCGTGTGAACTGCATCTGCTTCGGGCTCCTCGGCAAGAAAGATAGATGTAATGGCGTCGGCTGCCTGTTTTTATACCCCTGATGACCTGATGTCAGATCTGGAGCGACAGTAACCGACGCAGAAATACTAAGTCTCTGGTATTTGGGCTGACTGAGGGCTACCTGCAGACAGATAATTCAAGTGTGATGACTGCAACAGTGAAACACAAAGACATCTGGATTTAGCTGAAGTGGTTCTCTTTGCAAATGCGGGCTAGTACTATTGCATAGTGAGCAAGAAAAAAAGTACTTTATCAATGTCTTTCAGTAATGAAGGCCAAAATACTAGTTTTCTCACACTTCTCTTAGTGGATGTGGAACCTGGGTGACCATGATGCAAAATCTGGATATATTCTTGTTGTAAGGAAGCTGGAACAACAATTTTAGAACCTTAGAAAATAATGCCATCTTCCATCAACATTTCACTCTGTAAGGAAAATAGATTTGCACTTCAGGTGGTACACTAGATTGCTTTGATGGCCATCCAACATTAATGTAGTGATTGAGCTTTTGCAAGATTGGCTCAGTCTTTGTGTGATCTCTCAGTTCATCAAGCCTAGTGGTAGAGGAATTACGCACTGCCAACATGTCAAAGTCAAAATTCTCTGAATCAAGCTGTTCTGTCATATTTCTGGTCGATCTGGATAAGGTATCAGCCAGATAAAGTAGTTTGCCTTTTGTCTAGACTATTTTGAAGTTGTACTTTTGCAATGTGAGCATCATTCTTTGTAATCTCGTTGCAGCGGAATGCATAGGCTTCTTTAGAATAGTAACTAGATGTTGGTGATCAGTTTCAGTCTGAATAGCTCGATCATAAATATAATCATGAAACTTGGAACATGCAGATACTACTGCCAAAAGTTCTTTCTCAGTTTGAGCATACTGCATTTCAGTTTGGGTAAGTGTTCTAGATGCACAGACTACTGGTCTGCCAACTTGAAGAGTAACTGCGCCAAGACCAATTTTAAAGCATCACATGAAAGAGTGACTGGCTTATTCGCATCATAGTACCTTAATGTAGGTGGGGTGGCAATTTTCTGCTTAAGGTCTTCAAATACCTTTTGGTGCTGTTTTAACCATGACCATGCAACATTTTTGCATAACAGCTCTCTTAAAGGTGCTATCAATTCACTGAAGTCTGTCA
Organism: Protopterus annectens; assembly: GCF_019279795.1. Lineage (NCBI taxonomy): Eukaryota > Metazoa > Chordata > Ceratodontiformes > Protopteridae > Protopterus > Protopterus annectens. The sequence continues at coordinate 772,362,417 of NC_056746.1, read as the reverse complement.
TAAACTTGCCTAAACAGTTGCCCATACATAGGAAACGCTGTAGAGCTTGAATATTGTCTGGTGCTGACATCTCAAGAATAGTTGCTTGCTTGGTTGGCTCTGGTCTCAAGCCAGTACTTGTAAATAAATGTTTACATATGTAACTGCTGGTAGTCTGAATTTGCACTTCAGAGGATTGAGTTTCAAATTTCCTTCACATACTCTGTCTCGAACTGTCTTTAGGTTTCTGCCATGCTCTTCTTCACCACTGCCTCCAACCAATAAATCATCTACTATTACGGCACAAGGATAACCTGAAAAAATGTGCTCCATTGCACACTGGAAGACTTCACTTGCAGAATTTATTCCAAATGGCTTCCTGAGGAATCTGTATCTGCCAAACAGGGTACTAAAAGTAGTTAGTAATGAGGATCTGTGATCAGCATCACTTGCCAAAATTAACTTTTTGCATCCAAAACAGAAAAAACTGTGGCATTCGGTATTAGAGTTGTGACCTCTTCAACTGTATGCACTGGATGATGCGGTCTCTTCAATTCTTTGTTTAACTCTCTTGGGTCGATACATATTCTGATTTCGTCTGAGCCTTTTTTATGAGTTGCTACCATAGATGACACCCATTCAGTTGGTTCTGTTGTAGAAATGGTAGATGATGCTGTAAGAAATGAGTGTAGGGATTGTGGAAGAATTGTAGGACAGATGGAGGCTGGAGAATGGTGAGAGTTTTAACTGAGTATTGTAGGAGGAGAGGTTACGTAGGAGAATTAGAGAAAAGACACAGAGGATGGATAGTATCACCTTGTAGAATAACATAATATGGATGGGATAAAGTGAAGTGGGAAAGGAGTAAGGTAGTAGGATAGAAGCATATCCTAAGTTGAGAACAATAGCTGCCTCTGGTAAGTTCAAAGAGAGGTGAGATGACAGTTAAGTGTGTTAAGGTAGATTGAGATGGGTGGTAAGTTTATTGTCTGCTTCCCATGAAAAATTATGGGGAGGTTAGGCTGTTTTTGAGGGACTAAAGATGAGGAGGAAGAGAAGGATAGTTTAAGGGATGTAAGTAAAGTTAAGGAGAAAGGTTAATTGACGGTAAAGTGGAGATAAGTATAGGAGAGGATATAGGGTTGAGAGGGTGTTGTCTGAACGGGTCTACTTTATTAACCCGAACGTTCAAAAGTTTGAATGCATAAAGATCGACACATATGCATCGAACTCTTAAACGTTCAAAAGTTAATAAAGAAAAAAAATAAACAGAAAAAAAAAGATGTAGGCAGGGGGGCAAGCCCCCCTGCACCCCCGCTACTTAAATATACCAACTCAGAGATCACACTACTTTGAAGTAAACGGAAATCTCCACTTACAGAGATTTCCGTTTACACTTTTGATGCATATGGTTCGATCCATATATATTCGCAATTTTACGCTTTTGTGTAAATAAAGTAGACCCATCTGAACAGCAGTGGTACAGTAACAGGCTTACAGGTATGATTTTGTGTGAGTATATTATTAAGTGGGCAAAGGTGATGGGGAAATTTGATTGGATGATACTGACTGGTGGGGAAGGATTTTTAGGGGGAGTTGTAAAGGGGAATTAGCTATAAATTAAATGTATTCTGGGGTGGTTGACAATGGGGACAGGGTAGGGGAGTGGACTGACCCCGAGCAAAATGGGGTGAGCCAGACTTCACGTATGGGGAAGAGTGAAGAAAAACAATCAGTAAGTAGAATACACAAAAATTAAAGCCTTTTCACCTACAGTTAGAGGGAAAAATATAGGTTAACAGTGGTATTTGCTATCTCTCGGGGAAAAAGTCATCAGCATGTATAGGTAGTAACAAGTTAGCAAGCAATAATAGTAATAGAAGAGAGCTGAAATATAATGCAGAAGCAGTTTGCAAGAAGACTACAACAAACGAGGTTTCTGTGTTTTGGATTACAAAATAGTTTTTGCTGAGAGGAAGGATAAAAGTAGGAGTATCTATGAGCAGGTATGTGCTCCAGGATAATGTGGCTAAGCTGCTGAGCTCTGACATGATGAAAGAATAGTTGTGTAAAATCTTACCATAACCATAAATGCCCTTCTCTTCTATATGCTGTAGTATCCATAACATGGGGGAGTCCGCCTCCTGCTGATTTGTATGTCCGGCCATTATACCAAAGTTAAAATGCTACTGCGAAGGGATGTGCGATGGTCCACATCACACAGTGTACATTGGCCATAAATGGACATCGGGTATGAAGCAGACGTCAGCTCGGACCTATCTCAGAACTGAATGCCACCAAGCACCAGCCTGAAGGGAGTGAGTATCCAGAACTCAGGCAAGTATCAGGGGAAGGTGGGGGGAAATTATACTGCAGCATATAGAAGGGAAGGACATTTATGGTTATGGTAAGATTTTACACAACTATCCTATGTCATTCTATTCATATGGTGTTCTCCATCATGTTATGGATACTGATCCATAACATGATGGAGAACGCCAAAACCCATGCAAGAGAAAAACTGGGAGGAGGAGTAGAGATATGTTCTACAAATCCATGCAGAACAGCCCTGGCAAATCCTGCTCTGGACCTGGAGTTGGTATCTAACTTGTAGTGTTTGGTCAAGGTGTGAACAGATGACCATGTAACTACCTCCAAAATGGAAGCTGTATCCAAACCTTTAAATAAGACCTCAGAAGAAGACACAGCTCTAGTGGAGTGTGCCTTAACTAGGTGATAGGAAATAAAGAGCCTATCTGACTTACAGATGGGCTTGGTCTTTGCCAAGTAGTATCTGAGCTGTCTGCGCACATCCAAAGAGTGAAGGATCCTTTCACTACAGCATTGTGGAAAAAGGAAGAAGGTAGGGAGACTGATGGCCTGATTTAGTGATAGCTCAGATGGCAAATAAATGTGCCTTGATGGAAGAATATGACAAGCCACTTTTCATCAGTTTACAGAGGTAAGACAAGACCACTGCCAGTTCCGTAGATGGTAGCTGTAAGTTGTGTTTTAGACAACAGACAGAAATCCTCTTCCATTTGGATAGACAGGATTTTCTGGTAGTGGGGTTTCTGGTCTCCTGCAAAACCTGCAGCACATCTTCAGTGTAAAGGTGTCTAAAGGGAATCAAAGCCCTATCACCCACAGGGTTAGGTTTAGGGTGGGTATTTGATGGTGTATGAGAGTTCCCTTGTCCTGTGTGAGTAGGTCCATCCTGAGGAGTAATTTGTGGTGATTGCCCTTGGCTAGGTGATAAAGAAGGGGGAACCAGTGCTGTCTTGGCCAGCAAGATTTTTAGTTGTTCTTTCTGAATCTACAGCATAACTCTCTGAATAAGAGGGAAGGGGAAGAATGCATACACAAACATCCCCTCCCAACAAAAGAAAAGAGCGTCTACCTTCCATGCTCCAGGGGAGTGTATCCTGATGCAATATCTGGGAAGCTGTCTGTTCATGGGGGAGGCAAAAAGATCTACCTCTGGAGTACCCTCATCGATTGACCAGGTCCAGGAACACATCCCTGTTTAACAACCATTCATGGGATTGAGTCATGGACCTGCTTAGTGAATCTGCCATCACATTCTGAACTGAAGGGATGTAAAACGGCTTGTAGAGAAACCTGTCTCAGTTCAGAAGTCTCCCACACATACAGAGCCAATCTGCAAAGGATGTCAGACTTTGTCCCTCTCTGCTAGTTGATGTACCACAGGACTGTGGTGTTGTCTGTGAATCATCTCAACACTCCTGGTAATATTCTGGACTTGAAAATGTGTAAAGCACAGCTCAAAGCCCTCACTGATGTTGATATGCTCCCTCGAATGAGGAGGGGTCCAAACATCTCTCACCCTCCAATTCCTTAGGCTGCACCCCAGCCCATGTCTGACGCATGCATGCATAGATCCTCGTTGGGGGTGGGGGGGAGGTTGGAGGGGAAGGCCTGGATTTTTTGTAACCTGTGAACTTTGCCACTTTAATTCTTTTGTTAAGCAGGCAAAGAGGGGGACCACAAACTCTAGAGGGTGAAGGTATTGTTTTCAGACTGTCCTCGGGGAACCACTGAAATCTCCTCATGTCTAGCCTTGCCAAGGGTACCATGGGGATGGTGGAAGTCTTGAATCCCAGGAGTCACAAGAACTCTCTGGCAGTCAGACACTGCAATGGAATTAGTCGCTGAAAGTAAGTGGTGAGGGACAGGATTTGAACAGTGAGTATTCTGCAGCCCAGGAAGTCATGGTCTTGAGAAGGGATCAGAGAAGATTTCTGAAGGGTTATGGTAAACCCCGGACCCTTCAGAAGGGACATGGTGTAGTCCAGGTGCTCCTGCACTAACTTTAGGGATGTAGCCTGAATGAGGAGGTCATCCAGGTAAGGAAATATCTGAATATCCTGCATTCTGCAGAAGGCTATGACTGGGGCCAAACATTTTGTGAATACTCTGGGGGCCATCAAGAGACCAAATGGCAAAGCACAGAACTGAAAGTGAGAAGAATACGCAGAGAACTGTAGGAATTTCCTGAAGTGTGGATAGATGGCAATGTACAGGTAGGCATCCAATGACACCATGTATGCCTGAGGGAGGATCAGGGGAAGGAGTGTAAGAAGAGTTAACATGCGAAAGGAAGGGACCTTGAGGAAAGTGTTTAGATGAAGTAAGTCTAAGACAGGCCTCCAGGGGCCTTCTTTCCTGGGGATTAGAAACACTCTGGAGTAGAATCCTTTTCCCTTTTGATATGGAAGCACCTCTTGGATGGTACCCTGGAATAGCAGGGAATGCAGAACTGGGGGGGGGGGGGGACCATTTGGTCTCAAGGTAGTTGTGAGATACCTCTCAAGGTTGGCCTAGATTCCCAAACCATGACATAGCCTTGTTTGATAATGGTAGGGATCCAAGAGTCCTGTGTAATCTGTTTCCAAACTGGGAGGGGCAGGGGTAGGCAAAGAGAGAGAGAGGGTAAATGGCTATATGGCCTGGTAGTCACAGACTACCAGGTTTGGTCTGAAAGGACTGCTGTTGGGAATGTGTGGAAGGGGAAGATCTAGAGGGGGCCTGTTTTCTGGTACTCTTTTTCGCTTTGAGGCTATGGTACTTAGAGGCCTTTCTCACGAAGGCTGCCCTGGCTGGGTAATTCCTCTGGAAACAGTGGACAGGAGAAACAAAAATGTGCCTAAGGTTTTGTAGCTCCTTCCCCTTTTCCTGAAGGGCTTTAAAGAGCTCAGCAGCTGCAGAGCCAAACAAGGTCTTGAGCTTGGCTTTAACATCATCTGGCAAAGGCTGCAACCTGAGCCATGAATACCTCCTTAAGACCAACCCTGATGCTGCTACCCTGGCAGATGCCTCCACGGCATCATAACTGCATTTTATGGAATGCGTAGCAACCTGGCTGAAGGATTTAAGAATGCTAGATATTTTGGCTTTGTTAGGGGTATCTGGTAGTTCTGCAAATTTTTTCATAGCATCTGCCAGAAGAGTCAAGGAATACTTGGCCATATGGGTTTGACAGTTTATGGTTCTAACAGCCAAGGTGGCAGATGTATAAACTTTTTTGCTCAACCTCTCCACAATTTTGCTTTTCTTATCAGAGGCAAGCAAGGAATTGGTGGCTAGCAACTTGGAAGTTTAATCTGTAGCTACAGAAAAGGTAGATGGGGCAGTCATTGGTGTCTTAAAGAGGAACTTAGCATCCTCGGGCACTTTATAAAATCTATCAGGGCATTTAGGGGCAGGAGGTTGTGAGTCTGGAGACTTGGAAGCAACCAAAAACGCATCTAAAAAAGCAGGCAGGATGGAGGAATAACAGAGGGGTTCGGGGACTCCATTTGCAAGAGGTCATAATATCTCTTCTGTGTCTCAGAGACATGGCAGCAGTCCCATTTGAAAAAATCCTTCATCTGCACAATGGTCTTCCGAAATGTAATATCCGCCCCAGAAGAATCTGTTCCATTAAACTCCTCCGCTGGGGAAGCATACCCCAAAGGAGAAGCAATTCGTGAGGAATAAGTTAAAAACTCATCCACACAGGAGTCTTCCACATCAGAGGAAATTTCTTCCAGAGGCCTTTTCCCAGGAGTAGAAGGGGAAGGCCTGTACAGGAGCTGGAGGCTGGCATAAGAGCATAAAGGCATCGAAGAAGCCTTGAGTAAAGGCTTGCCAGTGGGCATTGCTTGCCGGCCAGAAGAAATATGCTTAGTTTTTTGTTTTTTTTTTCTTTGGGGCCTCCAACATACGGTGGACAGTAGGACGGCCAGACGTCGGACAACATTCAACAACATCCGAGAGAACATCTTCTTGAAAAAATATCTGAGTAACCCCATGTGGGCCTTCAGAAATGATAAGCCAGAAGTTCCTCCCCCTCCGGCGCCCAGTTCAGACACCTGAGAGTCCCTCTGGGACATGTTAAAAGTCTCCTTAACAGCTTCCCCCAAGGTATCCATCAAAGGAGATTCTGTGGTTCCGATGCAGTCTATGGGCCTTCATTGGCTTTGGGAGGAACGTCTGGAATAGAGGGAGCAACCTTAAGTTCAGGCTGAGGTTTCCTATCCTTCTTGGTTTGCAGTTCTGCCGAAGGTCCCGACATCAGGTCCATATCCTGCGCAAGGTGTTTCAGACGTTGATTCTCCATGTATAGCCTAAGGGAAGTGAGACGGCTCCTAAGAGTTTAGGGATGAAGGCCTTACAAATCTCACAAGATGTATAGTCGTGTTCTGTGCCTAAACAGAATAAACAGAGCTCGTGTGAGTCTTTATGTGGAATCTGCCTTCCACACTGACACTTGCTGTTCCTAGCTGACATTAACCCACAAGAAATAACATAGTAGCCAATTACATAACATAAAACCCCTGTGGGGTACTTATCTGAACACAAGGCAACTTTCCAAAGTGATGACCGGAGCTGGCAGTTAAACAGGTGGTAGAAATGTTCTGAGGTAGGTGTGTGTGTTGATGTTCGCTTTATACCCGACATCCGTTTATGGCTGATATATGCTTTGTGATGCAAGCCGTTGCACATACTTTTGCAATAGCATTTTAACTTTGGTATAACGGCCAGACGTACGAGTCAACCAGAGGCGGACTCCCCCATGTTATGGATACTGCAGCATATAAATAGAAGGACATCATTCACTTGCTGATGGATCTTGTTGAACATTCTGATGATATCATTTCTGAGACAGAGGAGCTAGTAAATAAATTTGCTGAAATGTTTTTGTTACATTCAGATGAAATACCCCAAGAGAACACTGTTTTCACAAATATGGCTGCACAAATTAAAAAATGCAGATAGAGTATTGCACAGCTGATACTGAGCAGAAAGATTTGGAAGTTTATCTAAGAGAGAAAGTACAGTTGTGTACACTTACCCTAAATGTAGATGTTTGAGTGTATTCACTGTTGCAGTCATTACATTTGGGTTATCTGCTTGCAGTAGCCCTCAGTCAGCCTAATTAACAAAGTCTTGGGTCCTGCGTTGGTTGCTGTCTCTTCTTCCGTGACATCAGATCGTCAGGGGTATAAAACATGCAGCCGACGCCATTACATCAGTTTTTCTTGCCCCAGATGTCAGGTGCCCCCCTAATGGGAAGCAATTAATTGTATATATATATATATATATTGTATATATTGTATGTATGAGTACAGTATCATATCATATCCTGTACTTCCCCCTTGCAGGACCCATGTTAGCGCTGTAGTTTCGTATACATGTACTGTCGATGTTTTCAATGGTTTCGTTTCGCTGTAGTGACTTTCGATATTTTAACATGTCGTTGGTTTGACATGAACCCATATATATATATATATATATATATATATATATATATATATATATATATATATCTACAAAGTTATACCTCCAACAAAAAAGCAAATACACCAAAAAGCTTTTAAGCATAGCAAAGGAGAGTACAGGTATAGCCAAAAGAAGTCAGTGGGCTGGAGGGAGGGTAATCAGGACTACAACAGTGAATACACTTGAACATTTACATTTATGGTAAGTGTACACAACTGTACTATGTTCTTCGTGTTTCACTGTTGCAGTCATTACATTTGGGTAGATTCCCAAAGCTAAGGTTGGGAGGAGGAATTTAAACAGCATTAGGACCAGCTATAAGGCCCTGCAAGACTGCAGTGTCAAAGCCAGCTCTGGATTTAGAGAAAATTGGCAAATGATAATGCTTGGTGAAAGTATGTACAGAACTCCAGGTAGCAGCTTCTAGGATGTCTCAAGTAGGGACGCCTCTGAGAAAGGCTGTAGAGGTAGATGCAGCCCTGGCTGAATGAGGTCTGATGCTCTGTGGGATAGGTTTTCCATGGTGCTTATAGCAGAAATGAATACAATGGCCTATCCATTTAGAAATGGTTTGCTTTGAAATAGCCTTCCCCTCTGTCCCTGCAGCAAATGCCACCAGCAGTTGTTCAGATTTCCTTTGAGATTTAGTCCTGTCCAAGTAGAATCTAAGTGGTCTGTGCACATCTAAGGAGTGCAGTATCCGTTCCCCTTTGTTCTGTGGATTAGGAAAGAAGGTTGGCAAATGGATGGACTGATTAAGAGCCACACTGGATACCACCTTGGGCATGAAGGATGGGTTGGTTCTGAAAAACACCCTGTCCGCATGAAAGATGATAAAAGGCTCCACTGCCATAAGGGCCTGTAATTCCGATACCCATCTTGCTGAAGTGATTGCTAAAAGGAACGCTGTTTTCCAAGAAGGAATTTTAAATCTGCAGTAGCAGTTGGCTCAAAAGGAGGAAGAGTGAGTTTCTCTAAGACAAAGTTAAGGTCCCAGGCTGGAGTTGGGGCTCTCCTGGGTGGTCTTAAATTTTTGGCACCTCTGTGGAACTGCTTGAGCAGTGGGTGAGAAAAGACGGGAGGGTCTGTGTTATAATGAGCTGAAATGGCTGAGGCATGAATTTTGATGGAGGAAAAGGACAAGCCCTTGTGAAGCATCTCAGTTAAGTATTGTAAAATCTGAGGTAGATTGGGCGCTGCTGTGCTCATCCCTAGAGATTGGTTCCAGACACATAATCTTTTCCATTTTGCAGCATATGATTTTCTAGTACTAGGCCTCCTTGCCTCTAAAATGATATCCATCACTGGTTTACTGAGGGAGTTTACCAATTCTTAGATGACCAATGCCTACTAAATCTTGGAGGCTGAACATGTAAGAAATCTTTAACAGTTTGCATAGATTTAGCTTTATCTTCCATATTTTTAAGAACTTCCTCAGCTTTGTTGACAAACAGGCGGTCCTGATTTAAGGAAGCAGCCAACAGTTTAGCTTTAAAATGATCAGGTAAAGATTGCTCTTTAAGCCAAGCATGCCTTCTGAGTACAGACCCAGTGACAGCAGCCCTGCAAGAGGCCTCTAATGAATCAAATCCACAATGCAAAGTATGTTTTCCAACCTGTTCAGCAGAATGCATTAAATCCTGTAATTCTTTATTTTCTGCACAGTCAGGAATCAACATCATTTTCTGTTTAAGCAATCCAGTAACATGTTGTTGATACTTTAACATGAAACTGACAGTTTAAGGCCCTAATGGCCAAGGGTGCAGAAGTGTAAACCTTCTTACCCCATCTATCCAGCACCCTGGAGTCTCTCTATCAGATGGGGTAGGATTTTTAGCAGTAGAAGCCTTAATGCCCTTGGGTCCCTGTGAAATAGTCTCTGGATCCGCAATAGGATTTTTAAAAAGGAACTTGTGAGAATCAGGGACCCTGTAATATCTATCAGGTTTTCTGGGAGCAGGAGGCAAGGAATCAGGGGCCAAACTAGATTCTGAAAAGGCATCATCAACAATGTCTAGTATAGGAGGTATAGCTAAAGGCCTATGCTGAGGCAGGAGTAAGAAATCCCTAAGCCTCTTTTTTGAATCAGAAAAGTCCTGGCTTTCCCAGTGGAAATGCTCCCTTAGAGTGCAAGGTTTCACCAAAAGAAAAATCCTCTGGAGGGGACGCAGAGGAAATAGAGTCCTCTGCATCAGAATCCTCATAAGTAGATAAGGGTAAATCCAGATCATCAGAAGAAGCAGAAAAATCAGAATCCTGGTCAGAAGATTCATAAACAAATTCAGTTCTAGGTCTCTTAGAAGGGGGGGGGGGTTGGCTTCACCTGATTAGAGCTATAAGATCTTCAGCCATTCTTATCATTTGTTTTTTAGGCATAGAGGCCTGAGCATGCAGCCTCGGTTTCTTAGGCATGGTTCAAGGTTTAGGCCTTAAAGAAGAAGGAGGCGTCGGTTTAATATGCAAGTCCGTAGGCATGAATACACGCTCAGAAGCCAGTGCCTGCACAGCAGCTCTGGACCCATCCAAGGTACAGACATCTGCAAGTTCCACAGTTGAAGCATCTCGCGGCATAACGGACTCCGAATGGGTCTCAGTAGAGGCCTGCGAATCAGAAGTAGTGCCTCACTGAGTACCGGTGAACTGGCGACTGGCTTAGGAGAAGCGTCGTCGGCAGCTTTGAACCTATGCGGGCTGTCTCTGTCTTTATCTTTGTGTTTTTTTGGAATACCGGTAGTTGGATGGCTAACTGACGACATTTCTGGATAACTGAACTGAGAACCGAAATATTTAGAGACAAAAATATACCGACGACAGATAGTGCATTGATTAAATAAAGCACAAAACCAACAGCAAGGTACGTCGTGGTCGGGGCCTAGGCAAGGAATACAGTACGAATGAAAATCTTTGCGAGGTACTTGCTTTCCACAAGAAATGCAATTATTAACTTTTACTGACATCGGTAAGGAGCAAGAAAAGGTTTCCCCAATGGGGTACTTAGCTTTAGTTGAAGACTTCGGTTCTGAAATTCAAAAAGGAAAATTTCAGGAGTCGGCTGACTGGCACTTGCAAACTGCTTCTGCTTTGGGCACCGCACAGCAAGAATGACTGATGTAATGGCATCGGCTGCATGTTTTATACCCCTGACGACCTGGCATCACGGAAGAAGAGACAGCAACCAATGCAGGACCCAAGACTTTGTTAATCAGGCCGACTGAGGGCTACTGCAAGCAGATAACCCAAATGTAATGACTGCAATAGTGAAACATGAAGAACATCTGTCAAGACAGTGAACAGTGTATCAAAGATATTTGACGAAAGGGGAAACAGAGTGTGTAACCACTGAATATAAAAAAATGTAATATGCCATTAACCAAGAACTAAAGAAAACACAAGAACAATAGGATGCACATTCCCATAGTATAAGAGCTCATTAGGTGGAACTGTGCATGATTATGATCTGCACATCTGTGCATATCTGAATTGCACATATGTCCATCCTAATAGTCTGCTTTACATAGAGACCACGCAGGCAGACAGACACAGACACACACAGACACACACACAGACACACACACACACAGACACACACACACACACACACACACACACACACACACACACACACACACACACACACACACACACACACACACACACACACACACACACACACACACACACACACACACACACATCCACCCACCCAGGCTCACACCTACTTATACTTAGCTACACACATGCACACACAGACACACACACACACACACAAATACGTATCAGCAGACCCTGAAAAGCAGTCTGACACCTAGTTTGACAGCTGCCAAAGTGCAGCCCACTCCCTGATCCCCTCACGAAGTCTAAGTACAATGTAATGCTCTGGCATAGCCTATGGTCTGTGAGGGAAATAAGTCTTGGTAGTCTAGTGTCTAGGACTCTTTCTCCAATCCCTTAAGTATAGCAGATGTACACTAGTGACCTACTGGCCACAGTCCTTCCCCATCCCTCCATGCTGTGTCTTGGATACCCACATACACAAAAACAAATACGCATATGCACACACTGTTGATATACTCACACATACTCCCAGACATACAGATATACACTCCCATTCATATATTCAGGTCGATATATCTAGATCAGCCATCTGCCCAGGGTGAAGCTGTCTTGCTTGCCCTGCACAGATTCCTCCACTATTTCTGCTACTAACAGCATACACTTGTGCTTATTTCACAACAGCCCTTCAGGGCAACTTGTGTAGTATGGAGTGTATGATCTCCATGCCATGCAAGTATCCTAAAGTAAATAGCACATTGATCCTTGAATAATGTAACTGCATGCAGCACTTCAAACCTTGTATACCAGTGCAGGACTGAGCTACTAGACAATTTTGGGATGAAGAATCATGGCAGGGTAGTACAGAATGCAAACTGACCTGCCCAACTTTTCAAACTGCGCAACAAGGTTTTAGGCCCCAGCACAGCACCACTACTGCACTACCACATTTTTACAATATAATGAACCAACATAGAAACAATGATCTGCTTGTGGCCACCATGTTCTTAGACTTGTCAAAGGCATTTGATACTGTCTAGCACCAGCAACTGCTCATTCAACTCTCCTCAATAGGACACTCACAACACTACTTGTTGTGTTTTTTTAGTTACCTATCTGGAAGGCTACAAGCAGTTAAATGGCAAAAAACCTACTCATCTTTTCAACCAATTACTAGGTTAGTGTTGCCACCTCACAGTAAGAGGTTCTCCGGTTCTATCCTCGGCTGGGGTGTCTTCTGTGTGGAGTCTGCATGTCCTCCCTGTGGTCGCGTGGGTTTCCTCAGGTGCTCTGGTTCCCTCCCACATCCAAAAGACATGCTGTAGGTGGACTGGATACTCTAAAGTGGCCCTAGGTGTGAGTGCGTGCATGTGTGCGCCTGCTGTGGAAGGTTGGGCGCCGGGCTGACAACTCGACGCTGTAAAACTCCACTGCCAATCATGAACGGGCAGGTAATCCGCTGTAGTGACCACTAACTAGGAAAAGCTGAAAGAAGAAGAAGACTACAGGTATCCCTCAGGGCTCTATTCTGGTCCTGTCACATTTAGTGTATTTATTAATGACCTCCACACCTCCAACTCACCATGTTAATTTAGTTCAGTATGCAGACAACTCAACATTAATATGTATGGCCTCAACAATAAATAAGCTCCAAGACATTCCCCAAACATATTCCTCCTCTGTAGAAACCTGACTCAAAGAATCAAACGTCATACTCAACCCCAAGAAAACTACGTTTTTACCTCAAAAAGTTGCCAAAATCAAAAGCAATCTTTTACCATAAAGTCAGCAAATAATACTGTCACTGAAACTGTAATTCACAGTAAACTTCTAGACATTATAATAGATTACAATCTCAAATATGACCGGCATATACTGTACACCATTAAATTTACACACCAGAAACTAGGCTCCCTTTACAGGATTAATGGATACCTCCGAGATATTGCAAGAAAAACTCTAACCACCACCTTCTTACTGTCGATTGTCTTATACGCCGCTCATCTCCTGACAAACTTAAACAATACTCAAAGAAAGAAACTTGCCTCCTGTTACAACAAAATAGCTGAATTTGCCACCAAACTCCCTCATAGTACCTACCATTGTCATAGCTTAAAACAATTAAAATGGGTTGAATTACACAACTACATAATATATTCACAACTAACTACAGCATGCTCATTCATCATCCAGAAAAATGCCCTGCACTACAAAACTTACTATTGCCCTAGTGTCCAGCAAGGAACTACTGCTCTATTAGAAAATTCTTATTACTTACAAATAAGTCAAATAATGTTGCAGGAGACTCACTCTACTCCCAGTACATTGCTAAACTCTGGAACAGTATCCCACCACAAATAAAACTCTCCGACAAACTCTACAATTTTAAACCACTGCTTAAATAAATCTTAACCAACCCTAGTCCTGCACATGCTCATCAACAGGTTAAGACTTTGTGTTCACTGTATGACACTCCTCAAATACTCTCCTTAAACAGAATACTCTCAACCTCTCACTGAAATGACAAAACAATTCTTATACATAACTGCTGCCTGTACAATCCAGTAAGTTGCAGGTAGGCTTTCTCTTTAGTAACTTCTACCTCTGTAAAATGTATAAATATAACTATTTCTTGTGTATAAATGTAAATAGAAATGTAACTACCCTGTGTTTAAATGGAACTTAGTATGTAAGCAAATGGAGCTTTTCTCCCTCGGCCTCCACTGAAAATGGGTATTATCCAGTCAAACTTTCCCAGCAAACAAAGATAAATTAATAAATAAATAAAATAAAACTTGTCTATGAATCCTGGTTAATGCTTTTTTTCTGTGGGAATCTGAAGTATTCAGTAACTATATTCGTAAAATGTTTAGTCAGTGTGGCGAAAAATGCCATACCATGAAAGAGTGTAAAATGGCATGAAATAAGTTTTAAAAAAATAAAGAGGATAATTTATGCCTGGATTGTGGTATGCAAAAAGACGAAAATATAATACCTGAGCAGGATGATGTGGTGGGGCTGATGAAAATGAAGAAAAAAAAATGTATGTGAAAATTCGGTTGAAAATGTTACTGCATGTAAGAACAATGATATTGAACACTGTGAAGAAAAATATATAGAACAGGAAATGCCGATGAGAAAGGGGGATAATTAATAATATTATTTCAAATTGATCAAATGGATATTCCAAGTAATAAGTATGGAGATTGTGAAATGGAAAGGGAAGAAGAAAGAAGTGTAGATTTTCTACTGCTGAAGAATTAAAAAATTGAAGGTACTATTGGAAAAAGATTACAAAAAAGAAAGAAAGAAAGAAAATAATTAGAGAAAAAGGAAATGGTGAAAGTAAAGGAAATGAGTAATGTTTCAATCTTCTACCTAGCAGTGCACACTTGTGCCTGTTTCACAACAGACCTTCAGGGCAGCTTGTGTAGCATGAAGTGTATGAACTCCATACTATGCAAGTGTAACTAATGACATATATAATTATTAGTATGTTGGTGGTAAAAAGAAAATAATACAACATTTTTTGCCTGGCATAAGGAACATTTAGGAAGAACAAAGAGACAATATGAATTGCTATAGCCTTGGAATGCAGTTTGGACTATTAATACAGATAGATGCTTTGGGACAGCAGTTACATTTCAGATAAGAACATCAAAATAATGGATGCATTGTTGACACGTCCAGTGTACGGTAGTTGTTGATATGAAAACAGGATTGTGAAACTAATAGCACTCTATGACATGCTAAGTAAGTAGAAAAGCTAAGTTTCTGGAATTTAGTTAATATGTGTTAATACATGTGTAGTTACGTATATGGAAATAATGTTGAGTGATTTCAACAGTGATACAAGACAAAAGGGGAAACTGCACAATATATTAAAATGTGAACAAGCTGATAGGTTGATGGTCATGCTGCAATTATATATATTTCCTTATTAGGGGAGCAAACAGGTATGCTGAGTGGTTGGGCCCATATGGCTGGCAGGCAAGGGGAGAGTGAAAAAGTACAAACAAAATGGTATGTGAATCTATTTGTGTGAGTCACAGCTCAAAAAAGTACTCACAATCATATATCCAAGTTAGTTAACACAGCTGTTTTTAAAGTTAAACTATACTTACAGACTAAAAAGGCCACAATACCTATACTTAACAGTATCCATGATGCTACATTACATTATATCAGGAATAAGAAAGAAAAAATAATCTAAAAATTAAGTATTTTCACTTTGCCACAGTTGTTTGTTCAGTATCATGTAGCTTTACCTTGGCCCTATGCAGTCTACATAAAAGAGACACACGTAGTTTTTTTTTTCACTACCACTATTGCCTAGCTTCAAGAATTACAAACTTCACAATATTCTAGTAAATGAGAAGCTTTACTTAAATGTATATGCTGTGTCATAACACAAAACGTACCTATGCTGACATTCTTCATCTCCTGTGTCACCTGTACTTCCATGTTGCGACTGTTTCGCTTCTCTCGCTTCCTCTGACTGGCAGATGTGCTAAAGTCATGCGCTGCATGGACAATCTCCTGCAGGGGGGTGATAGCAGCTGAGGGGACAGATGATGTTGGAGAATTGGACTTTGTGCCACTGGTGCTTGGGCTCTCAGCCACAGAAGACTGTCCAGACTCTGACATTTCATCCTGTGAGTGAGGCAAATTCACATGTCAGCACAAACTCTTAACACTCGGATACAAAAAAATACTTCCCTTTTTCTGCTATTAATGGATAATCTGAAACAATGTCCACTTCACAATTAATTTGTAAGTTATAAGGAAACACATCATTTGCTGCCAGGAAATAAACAGCTGACTCAAACTATGTGAGCCACCTAATGTGCAAATATGCACATTTACATTAACACTTAGGGTCCAGCTTGATGTCTCACCCCCCCCATACAATTTACATTACTCCCAGTTCTTTAGGACTCATACTTTACCCAGAGTTAAACTGTACAATTGCTTTTTTACTTCAGCTTATTTGCTGAAAATATACACCCGGAATCTGTTGTTTGCGTCTCTCCCAAACAAGTACCTCCTCTTGTCTCATAAATTAACCTCCCCACATATTTAATTTATCCTGCACTTCATTTTCTGTACTTGGTTTTGCTGATGTTTTAAAGATGTTATCATTGTTCACTCAATATCTGGATATCTCAATATCTCATGTTGCATGTCATGCATCATTCTCTGATAAGACACCATTCCACGACTCACTACTATACAATGGATATTAACAATGACTTATAAGTACAAAAGCAACACCATCACCTTTTTTTTTCACTTCTACATACATCTTTCTTCCAGTCAGTAGCATGAACAATGATGCAACTTTCTGACAGTAAATAGAGCAGCTAAGTAGAAACCTTTGGTACCATCTATCTCAAGTCTTCTTCAGCTAAAAGGTAATGGGGAACAAATATAACCACAAACTTGTGGTGAAACTCGGTTCAGCTCTGGTAAATAATTTACAAGTTAAATCCCAACTGTGGATTAGAAATCTTACAAAAGCAAGTTTCAAACAGACTATTAATGTTTCCATGTTCACTGTTTTACTATGTGTCACAGCTTTTTATACTGTCTTCCTAAATGCTGTAGTAGAAAGTAAAAGATAAGTAATTAATAAATAAAATAAATGCTTCCATTTAGTGTTAAAATATACAAGAATAAGAAAGGCTAAAGTAAATCCACTGGCCTGCAATGCACATGTTCCAGAATTATGGTTACTATGTAGATTTCATTAATAAAATAAAGGAGACACAGAAGTAACAAGGGAGTGTTGGGAAGACATTTCAGAATTATACTGCAGGAATTACAGTCAATGCAATAAACACAGACATTTCATAAAAATTACAATAACATACCAATAACAAACTACAACATAGAAAACAGAGACTGTATTCTGGTATCCTTTTAATTTGCCACCTGTTGTCTGATTCATATTCACACATTCACTACAGCTCAGGATGAAAGGGTTTAGAGCCGATTCAGTCCCATCATACAACATGTTTACAGAGATGTACATAAGGGTGAATATCAAGCTTGCCTGTCATAAACCTATGACTGCATTTCTTAGCTCTAATAAAATCATATTATGATTTTTTAAAGAAGACATGGATATGCAATATTTAACCAGGAAATGTAGTTTGTTCAGTTTCACAGCTCAGTCCTCTTTTTGTCTGGACTACTTATGTTTTAGCTTTAGCAGTAAGTTAGCTGACTTCATGCTATTCCCATGGACTGTGTGCTCCACACACAATGCTTCAAAATGAAATATCCAACAGGTCAATAAAGGCCATACAATTATCATCCTACAATCAAGCAACAGGGACATAGAAAGTATTGAGCAAGGAAACCCTACAGCTGATTTAGTGTTACATTGTCATAATTAGAAATATCATAACTTTACAATCACTTTAAGACGGTTAGTATCCTAGTATATGTTCAATATTTTTGTAGCAGATGCTGTGCTTTACTGTGAAATCAATCATGCCATGGTGACACTAGAGAAGAAGGTAATTTTATGTTTCACTTCTCCCAAAGTCTGTGTGAACTTGTACTGTGGATAGATACAAGATCCACATGTGGGCATTAAGCCTCCAAATCAGAGTTTGCAGGGTGATGTGATTATTTTCAGTGTTTTACACTGTTTTGAATGACAATGTTTTAGGAGTTCAGTGTTTATGTAATCGGATGTTTCAACTGCAATGTCCTGCATCTCTGTTAAGGGAGGTATGATGTTCAATAGTAAACCCCAAAATACAGTAGAAATACCCTTAACCTGCATGTGTAGCTTATGATTTGGTAACAATAACTTTCTTTGCAACAAACATTACAACTTTCTCTAGATATACAGAGTACTTGGTGAGGTATGTATACAAAGCTAAATACTCTGAAAATGACCACATCAGTACTGAATACACTGGCAACATTATTTCTCCTGATATGCAACCAAACATTCTTATATAGCTTCTAACAGGATATGATATTGCACATATATGTATTTTCTTCTGATGCACAGTCCTATAGTGTCATTGGTCTAGATCCCCCTTCCAAAGTCCAAGGACAATAACCGCAAGTCTCAAAGGAGTGAAAAAGTAGGCATGTGGGGCAGCCCAGCTCTCATGTCATTGAATGTAGGGATAAAGCCCCTCCTCTGAATATTATAAAAGCATAATATTCAGAATTTGCTCTTTATTGTCAGACTCACACATTAATATTTCAAAGTGTTGTTATTCAGTACTGTTCTCACACTTCTGACAAGACCACCACTGGTTCATTACTAGATTCTAAATCCTTTCATCTTAGAACTGCTATACAATTGTCACCAAACACTGTAGTCAATCATACTTTTACTACTCTGATCTGTGGCAGGATAACCAGATGTCCAATGCAGTAACTAGTCACTCACACTTCATCATTGCCCTGATGTTCAATATATAGTAACCACAGTCACTCACACTTCATTGTTACCCTGACGTACAATGTAGCAATCACAGTCACACTTAATTACTTCCTTGATATATAATGTAGCATCCACAGTCAACCACAGCTCATTAGTAACCTGATGTACAATGCAGCAACTACTGTCACTCACACTTCATTATCTTGAAATACAATAGAGCACCCAAAACCACTCACAGTTCATCATTAACAATGTGCAATTACTGAATCACAGTCACTCACACTTCGTTATTAACCTGATGTACAATGCAGTAAGTGCAAACACACACTATCACTGCTCTGATGTGCAATGCAGTAACCACAGTTACTTGCATATCATCAATACCTTACAGTACAATACAGTAATCTCAATCATTCACACTTTATCATTATATTAATGTACAATGCAGCAATCAAAGTAAATTACCATTGTACTGAACAACAATGTAGCAAAACACTACCTTGACTTTACTTATTGCAGTAACTAACTCTTTAGCATTAGGTAATGCTGGTCTAAAACAGAATCAGTTTGAACAAATAAATGGGAACTTCATATACTTCCCATATGTACAAATAAACATATCAAATTTCAATTTGCTGTCAATGATAATTCCAGAAAGTCTGGTTTGGAAACAGATTCATATTGCTACAGAAATTGCTGAGTCAGTGATGTAACAGGCTGCACACTCGTCTTTGGTACAGAATGCTGTGGGTTCTATTACCATACCAAGTAGATCAACCACTGACACTGTTGCTCTCCCGAGTGTTACATCATTTAGATGAGATTTTAGACCAAAGCTTTTATTTTACACAAAACATAAAAAACACATTTACATATTTACAAAATGTACACATTACAGGCACATACATACAAATTTCTATTTTTTTTTACTATTTATCATTTTTCTTATGATGTCTTCATTGTTATTCTTCCATAGTTGACCCCACTCCTTTTTCCACAGCCATAATTTAATTTTTCAAAATATATCTACCAAAATCCAATTTCCATTAAACAAAATTTTACTCATTCTTTCATTCCAAATAAAAGAAGTTATGTACTTAGCATAACTTGGTATCTGTGTTGTCCAATTTCATTATGCATTACAAATGGGTCTTTGGATCCATTCTTGAATCCAAGCTAGCCATTTCCCAGATATACGATCCAAGCCTCAAACACCTTCCTCTCCCATGATGCCTCACTCCTCCTCAAACCCTCAGATTGAGTTTGCTGCCCCTTCCTCAAGATAGTTATCTTAGAGATAATAGAAATACAGAGACAAAAGACCTACTGGAGTCCAAACTAGGAACTACTGGGTTCCGCAATCCTCTAGATTGCTCTCAGCTGCACAAGAAAGGGGGAAGGAGGTGGGAAGTGATGCATAATGAAATTGGACAACACAGATACTAAATTTTGGTAAGCACATAACTTCTACTCTGATGTTGTCCATTTCATTATGCATCACAAATGGGTCAGAGCCCCCAGCTACACAAACCATTGGAGGACCTCAAGGAAGGATATGCCTGAGCACTGCAGAACCAAAAGATGCTCTGTTCTTGGAAATTATGTCCAACTTGTAGTGAGACACAAACGTATAGGCTGTGGAACAAGTAGCTGCAGCACATATTTCATCAACTGGAATTCTAGCAGAGAAAGCTGAAGAGGTTGACACTGATCTGGTGGAGTGGGCTCTAATTGGATGGGGAAGTTGTTTGTTTTGCTGAGAGTAAACTGTGGAAATTCATTCTATAATCCATTTTGCTAAAGTAATCTTAGAGACAGCCTGTCCCAACCTGTTAAGCAAAAAAGCAATGAACAACTGCTCTGACATTCTATGAGGTCTGGTCCTATGTAGGTAGAAATGTAACTGTCTGTACACGTCCAAAGAATGTAACATTATTTGCCTTTATTGGAGTTGGGAAAGAGCACAGGTAAATGAATGGTCTCACTCATGTTTGCCTCAGAAGTGACTTTTGGAATGAAGGAAGGATTCGTCCTGACAAGAAACTCTATCTTTGAAAAAGGTTATGTACAGTGGTTGAGAAGACAGAGCCTGCAATTCTGAAACTCTTCTGGCTGACGTAATAGCCATAAGAAAGGCCGTCTTCCATGAAAAATACATCAGCTCGCAAGAACTAACAGGTTCAAAGGGTTTCTGGGTGAGACCTTGCAATACTAAAGTAAGATCCCAAATGGGATAAGGATCCTTCATTGGAGGTCTTAGTTGAAAAACCTCTTTTAAGAATGCCCAGCAGATTTTGAAAAAGAAAGGGTAGAGGGAAAGTTAACTCCCTTCCCAATGTGGAAATTAGTGATAGCAGCAAGAACTATCTCCCTCATGGAAAACATAACCCAAAAAACATAAGAACATCCACAACTGATGCTGAAAAACGGTCTATATTTCGATGTGAAGCCTAGATGGAAAACCTCTTCCATAGGCTACAATACACCTTTTTGGTGGAGGGCTTTTGAGAAGCAAGAATAATGCCAGGGACAAGTGAGAGAAGCCTGGACGTTAGCAAAATTACTGGAAGTGGAGAAACTAATCAGTTAGTTTGAGGGACAGAAGACTGGGGATTTGTCATTCTGTTGGATGTGAAATGAGATCCTGTCCGAGATTCAGTATCCATGGAGGATATTTGCTGTGAGACCGCAGAAAGGGAAACCGTGCCTGATGAGGCCAATGAGGAACAATGAGGATAAGACTGATTTTCAACCTGACGGCTTTCTGTAGAATGTTGGGTATCGAAGGATAAGCATACAGAAGACCCGGTGGGGACAATCGTGGACTAGAATGCCCCTGGGTGACTCTCCGTATGGGGGGATAAGAGTGAAGTACCTGCTGCATTTGTTATTTAAGGGGGAGGCAAACTGATCACTGTAAGGTTAGCCCCAATGGTTGAAAATCTCATTTACTACTGACAGATTCAGGGACTACTCATGAGTACTCAAAATGGATCTGCTCAATTTGTCCACTAGAACATTGGATTCTCCCGGGATGTGCACTGCAATGAGAAAGCGGTTCGAAGCAATCACTCATTCCCACCCTCTCATGGCCTCTCTGCAGATCAATTAAGATTGGGTTCCCACAATTAATTTACCATACTACTGACATGTTGTCCATCATGACTGCAACTGTCCCCAGAGGAAGGTAGTCCTGAAAGGCTTGCAATGTGAGGAGGATCGCCCTCATCTCCAGAATGTTTATGTGCAATTTGGTCTCTGAAGGGGACCACATGTCTTGGACCATTATTCCCAAAAAATCCCCACCCCTCCACCCCAAAAGGGAAGCATCTGTGATCACTGTGGCCAAAGAAGGGGTAAGAACAAAAGGCCTACCTAGATGACAATCATCTGTGAGCATCCACCACTGCAGGTGACACATGCAAATTGGAGTAAGTTTGATCAGGGATGAGAACAGGTGACACCGGATGGACCACTGAAACACCAGAGTCCACTGGAAAACTCACATGAAGAACCTGGATAGAGGCAGCAGAATTATGGCAGCCAACACGGAGCCCAAGGCTATGAGAACTAGGTGAGCTGAAGGAGATGGTGTGTCTAGCAGGCATTGTACCTGCTGCCTGAAAGACAATATCTTTTGTAAGGGAAGAGCTGCAACTTGAACTACCATGTTCAACTGAGTGCCGATGAATTCAATGTCCTGGACTGGGATCATCTTGGATTTTGCCATGTTCACTGTGATTCCCAGGTGGCGAAACAGGCACAACATCACCTGAATCACCCAGAGTAGTTGATGCCTTGTGGGTTCCATTAGAAGCCAATCGTCAAGGTAGGGGAACACCTGGAATCCTTGTAGATGGAGGAGTGCTGTGACTACTGCCACACGTTTGGTGAACACCCAAGGGGCAGTGGTGAGACCAAAGGGCAGTACTCTGAATTGGTAAAGTTCAGCCCCCAGCCAGAATCATAGATATCTCCCACAACACCTGTCTATTTTGATATGATAGCACACATCTTGAAGATCCACCGAGCACATCCAGTCATCCTTGCACATGAGCGTCAGAAAGGACTATATCGCAACCATGCAAACGTTGTCTTCTTGACAAACAGATTCAAACTGCTTAGATCCAGGATGGGTTGAAGGTCCTCAGTCTCATTTGGCATCAAAAAGAAGTGGTGATTAAGTTCTGCATCCTCATTATCCAGCTGGAACCCGCTGGATGACTCTTTTGATGAGAACTTTTTGTACTTCTAGAAAGGCATTCTCCCGCTGAATAGGTGGTACTTCAGGGAGATGCTCCCCTGTGTGGGGAGGAGGAAGGGAAAAAGGAATATAGTAGCCTCTGAATATAAAGTTTAACACCCAAGTGTCACTTATGTCATGCTTGTCCAGGCTTTTGAGTGCAAGGATAGTCTGCTCCCGACTGCCTCCAGAGTAGGAGTGTTAAAATAGCTTGTCAGAGAAGGGTTCCCTGAAGCCCTGGTTCTGTGGACCCCCCCCCCTCTACCTCAGCGGTGGCATCTACCATTAAATCCTCTCCCTCTGCCCCTGGAAGAGGATTTTTCCTGTGAATCAGGGAAGACCCTTGGAATTTGCAGAACCACATCTTCTTCCTGCTCAGTTGATTCCTGGAAAAAGTCCGTTGGGGGGAGGAAAATTTTATCCCTACGGCAGATAGAGGCTTGCCCTCCTGTTCTCTGTGGGTAAGAGTCTCCTTAACCAATGGTTCGAACAAAGAAGAACTGTCAAAGGGAGTGTAAATAAATGACGCTTTGAAGGGGTCCAAAACCCGCATAATCTCATACAGGCATGTCATCTGAGGGCTATGCCTGAACGAGCCACTCGAGAGAGAGGACCCTTTTGCCACGTAGATTAGCCTCACTGAGGAGTTAGCAAGCAAAGCCACAGTATTCAGCTGTGTGGAAACCTTTCTGAAGTTTACCTCTGACAGCGAATGCACCAGAGATGTGGAAAGTTTCTTCATAGGGCCTCTCTGGAGGTGAGTGAAATGTGTCAGATAATTCAATGCTCTCAACAAAAAAGTGGCTGAGGCATACACCTGCTTCCCATGTCTGTCCAAGTCCCCAGACTCTTTATTCGGGGAGTTGTGCAGTACAGCTCTGTTTGGTGAGCTCCTTCTTGAGAGCTACTGACACCACAATGGCATCAATGGGACACCTTACTCCAGAAATGATGATCCTGAGGTGGACTAAGGTACTTATCTGTGTGCTTTGGGATTCGTTCCTAGGTGTCACATTCCTTCCAAGCCTGGCGGTCAATGAGGTCAACAAGTTGGACTGCCAGTGGGGTCACCCAGGATGTAGATGGTCCCCATCCCGAATGCCTCCAGGAACACTGACTCCTCCAAGGAAGAGGGTTGGGATGACCATCCTCCCTTTTGTTTCAGGATTTCTAAGATATCTCCAAAAGAAATATCAAGTGGAGATCGAGGGGACCCTTACCCTTAATCAGAGTCGGTGTCCTCTGTTTAAGACTCCAAGGAGGAGTCAATGTGCTTCCTTCTTGCACCAATGCTTCTGGGGGACTTCCTCTGTGGGATTATCGGAAGGCAGGGGAATAGAACCCCTCGCTGAGGCGTTCACTGGAGGCTCTCTGGGAGGGCTGACCATGTATCGAATGGATATGGACAAAGCTTCAATCCATAGAAGATTGGGAAGGGCCTGGCAGAGGAAGGACCGTGTGTCAAGAAGTCGAGAAAGTCCTCTCTGCTACCTGGAATGTCGAGGATGCCGGGGGAGCCTGAACCCCACCCCAGAGGCCAAAGCCCCAAAGGGAGAAAGAGACAAGGCCACCCCAGATCTGACATCGCCAGAAGGCACTGGGCCTGAGCTATCAAAGGCCGATGCCCTCAGAGGAAGGGACTAGACTCCAAAAAGGACAAGATCAGAGCTGACATCAGCTCTGAGGATACAGCATCAATCCCTTGGATCTGGGACCCATTATGCTCCAACAGAATCAGAGCTAAGCCAGACTGGGGCACAGTCGGAGTAGGGGAAAGGAGTATTCCACAATCCGATGTCAGTTCACTCAGGATCACCAGGCCCTGCAACTCCAAAGCTGAGCATATCGGAGGAGGAGGCTGAAGTATCGGTGACGGAGCTCTCACAGATCCAGTGTGGGTTGGTGAAGGAAAAATCGCCAGCTGGATCTGGGCTTTGAGGAGACTCCTCATCATCCAATCCATATCAGAATGAGAAAGCTAAGAGGACCTGGAGGGCAGGGAAAAATGCGTCAATCTCACTGGGTGAAAAGCTTGGCCTGGCAGTCTGAGCAGGGGAGGGGGACTTGCTCCAGTGCGGAGTGTGACTCAGAGACCTGTGATCCAGGTGTGTATGATGCGGAGTGTGCTCCAGAGATGAGGAGCTATCGATCCTAATGACCTCTGATGGTCTCGGAAGGGTGCTCGGACTCGAGGTCAAGGGATCCAACAAAGTGGGAGGTTTGGTTGGAGCCATCTTCCCCGGATCCGTGGAACCTCTCTGATCCGGATAGAAGGCAATCACAGCTGATGATGGATCCGAAAGCTTCCAACATTTTTTGGAAGCAGAAGCAGATGTCCCCAGGGAAGACACTTCATTCACTGAAAAATACATACCCCCAGTTGTCACCACATCATCCAACCCATTACTTTTATCTTTATTCAAAATCATTCCCATTTCCTTTAAACATCCATTCAGACAAACCAACACTTCTAACATCCATATTTTGTTCATAGCAATTACAGCTATATTGTCTGTGTAAGTCAGAAAGTACAGTTGTGTACACTTACCATAAATGTAGATGTTCGAGTGTCTTCACTGTTGCAGTCATCACTGTAGGGTTCTCCCCTGCCAGCAGGCAGTCCCCGGTCGGCCAGAATCCCAAAGTCTGGGTCTGGCGTCGGCTGCTCAGCCATGCTGCCTGACGTCAGTGCACCAGGAGTACAAAACTGGCAGCCGACGCCATGTTCTCCAGTTTTTCTTGCCCCAGATGTCAGGTGATCCAAAATGAAAATAACCCTTTTGCAAATACACCTCAGAGGAAAGGTGAAGAAGGGAACCACACAAAAGAAAAAATAAGAGGGGACAGGAGGGAGGTAGCAGACTGCAACAGTGAAGACACTCGAACATCTACATTTATGGTAAATGTACACAACTGTACTATGTTCATTGTCTTTCACTGTTGCAGTCAACACTGTAGGGTTGAATCCCAAAGCAGAATAAAAGGGAGGTGGTCATAAAGCAGAGGGTGCGGCTAAAAGGCCCTGCAAAACAGCAGAAGCAAAGCCTGCCCTAGACTTAGAGTAGAGAGGTAGATTGTAGTGCCTAGAGAAAGTATGCACTGAACTCCAAGTTGCAGCTTCCAAAATGTCTTTGGTAGGAACTCCCCTGAGGAAGGCAGCTGAAGTGGCAGCAGCCCTGGTAGAGTGAGTCCTTGTACTCCCTGGGATCTGCTTTCCATGGTGTGAATAACAAAATCTGATTCCATGAGCAATCCATTTAGAAATGGTCTGTTTTGAAATGGCTTTGCCTTGGGAACTGGAAGCATAAGAAACAAACAATTGCTCTGATTTCCTGATGTCCTTGGTTCTGTCCAGGTAAAAACGTAGTTGTCTATGTACATCTAAGGAATGCAAGATCCTTTTCCCCCTATTTTGAGGACTGGGGAAAAAAGTTGGCAGGTGAATAGTTTGATTTAAAGCCACTTTGGAAACCACCTTAGGCATGAAAGTAGGATTAGTCCTTAAAGACACCCTGTCTTGGCGAAAAATAATATAAGGTTTCACAGAAATGAGAGCTTGCAACTCCGAAACTTTCCTGGCAGAGGTCAGAGCTAACAGGATAAAAACTTGATGTTAGATGTGGCAGCAGGCTCAAAAGGAGGTAAGGTGAGTTTTTCCAAGACATAGTTGAGATCCCAGGCAGAAATGGGTGGAGATCTAGGGGGCCTTAAATTCTTAGCTCCTCTGAGAAACTGTCTCATGAGCTGGTGGGAAAAGATTGGAGGGTCTGTATTATAATGAGCAGAGATAGCAGAGGCATGTATCTTAATGGAAGAGAAGGAGAGACCCTTATGTAATAGGTCTGTCAGATAAAGTAAAATCAGAGGAATATTAGGAATAACAGGATCAGAATCCTGAGCCTGCATCCAGATGCAAAATCTTTTCCATTTTCCTGCATAAGATTTTCTAGTGCTAGGACGTCTGGCTTCTAAAATGACATCCATAACCTGTTTGGGTAGGAGAGAATGAATCATAGACCCTGGATTAGCCAAGCAGCCAGGCTGAGAGTTTTGACATGGGAGTGCAGAACCTGACCCTGGTGTTGGGACAGAAGGTTCAGAGTCTGAGGTAAAACCCATGGGGGCTCCTGAGAAAGGTTTTTCAGTGTTGGATACCAAAACTGTCGAGGCCAACTTGGGGCCAGTAAAATTATCATCTTGGGCTTGTCCTGCTTGATCTTTAATAACACCCACGGAAGAAGAGGTAGAGGTGGAAAGGCATACCCCGAGAGGTTTCTCCAACTGAATGATAGTGCGTCCACTTTGTGGAATGTCCTTGTGCAAAAAATCTGTAGTTGTGGTTGAGGTGGGATGCAAAAAGATCTATGTGCGGGCATCCCCAGGCTGCTGTAATCATCTTGAATATTTCGGTGTCCAGCATCCATTCGTGTGGGTCTGACAGGTTCCTGCTCAGACTGTCTGCCAGGATCTTTTGTTTCCCTGGTAGATACTGAGCTTGTAGGTCTATTTTGCAAGCTAGAGCTGTGTTCCATAGATTCATGGCTAGTCTGCAAAGGGGGTAGGAGTGAGAACCCCCTTGCTTGTTTATGTACCACATAACTCTGGTGTTGTCTGTCCGTATCAGTAGTTGTCCTGGTTGTAGAAGATTCCTGAAGGCCAATAGAGCGTTCTGAACAGTTAACATTTCCTTTAAATTGATATGCAGGTGCTTCTGACCCTTGTCCAAAGGCCCTGCAGGCATGAGCCCTGCAAATGGGCTCCCCATGCGTAATCTGAGGCGTCCGTGGTTAGTATCTGGCTGGCTGGAGGCAGACTGAAGGCTTTCCCTTTGTTTTGAATACATGCCTTGGACCACCAAAGGAATTCTTTTTGAAGACAGGGCAGGACAGTGATCTGTGTGTCTAAGCTGGGCAATGCTGGGACCATACACTTTTTAGGTACCACTGAATTTTCCTCATATGCAGTCTTGCATATGGTACGAGAAGGATGCAGGAGGCCATGTAACCCAAAGCCTGCAGGAATTTCCTTGCAGATAGCTGAGTTAGTGACGCCAAGGTTTTGAAAGTTGAAGCCAGCTGTAATTGTTTTTCGGATGTCAGAAATGCCATCTGGGTTGTTGTGTTTAGAAGAGCACCCAGAAAAGTTATCTGTTGTGAGGGTGTCAAATTTGACTTTTTTATGTTCACAGTGAATCCCAGGAACTTGAGAAGATTCTGAACAAATTCTAGATGCTGGAGTAAGACATCCTTGCTGTCTGCTTGAATAAGACAGTCGTCCAGATAAGGGTAAATTTGAATTCCCTTGAGTCTGCAAAAAGCTACTACTGGTGCCAGGCATTTGGTGAAGACCCTGGGCGCAGTAGACTATCCAAAGGGCAGCGCAGAGAATTGATAGTGCCTCGATCCGGCCTTGAACCTGAGGTATTTTCTGCATTCCTGCCTGATGGGAATGTGTAAATATGCCTCCTTTAAATCCAAAGTTACCATCCATGCATTTTTGGTCAGCATTGGAAGTAGCTGCTGTAGAGTAAGCATCTTGAATTTTGGTATCTCGAGAAAAGTGTTCAAGACTGACAGATCCAGAATGGGTCTCCATGAGTTTTGCTTTCTGGGGACTAGAAAGAGCCTTGAGTAAAAACCTTGTCCCATCTCTGAAAGTGGAACCAGTTCTATGGCTTTCATAGCTAAGAGAGCCTCCACCTGGTTTAAGGTCTCCAACCATTGGTGTTTTGGAAGATCCGGCCATCCGCTTGGTCTTGGTAGGGTATGAAAATGGAATTTGTAACCTCTTGAAACCACATCCAGAACCCACTTGTCTTGGGTTATATGAGTCCAATTTAGGTGAAAAAGAGAAAGTTTTCCTCCGAGTGGGGCTTCCAGGCAAGAAGTTCCTGCAGCCCAACGGAGGGAGTCATTGAGCCTGTTTTCTATGAGCTTGCGACCTGTCCTCTCCTCCCCTAGGGGTGGAAGCAGTCCACTGTCTTGGTCTA
Organism: Protopterus annectens; assembly: GCF_019279795.1. Lineage (NCBI taxonomy): Eukaryota > Metazoa > Chordata > Ceratodontiformes > Protopteridae > Protopterus > Protopterus annectens. The sequence goes on along the minus strand of NC_056746.1, from coordinate 772,333,455 downwards.
TAAGAGGCTTGCTTTTGAGGCCTTCCTCGGGAGCGTCTGTATCTACCCCTCTGAGGCCTGTCTGAATTGGGAAAGGACCAATTTTTTGTAGGCCAATTCCTACTAAATCTGGGTGGCTGTACTTGTAAGAAATCTTTAACCGTTTGCATGGATTTTGCCTTGTCCTCCATCTTCTTTATCACCTCTTCAGCCTTAGGTCCAAACAAAACATTATGCTCGACAGGCGCATCCACTAACTTAGCTTTTACTTGATCAGGCAAGTTTTCTTCCTTTAACCAAGCATGCCTTCTAATGACTGTACCAGAGGCAGCAGCCCTACAAGAAGCCTCCAAGGCATCAAATCCACAGTGTAAACCATGCTTCCCAACTTGTTCAGTGGCATGCATTAAGTCATGTAATTTCTTATCATCTGCACAGGCAGAAATGAAAGTTAGCTTTTGCTTCAAAACAGACAGAAGAAATTGCTGGTATTTCAGCATATGAAATTGACAGTTTAAAGCCCTAATAGATAAAGTAGCAGAAGTGTACACTTTTTTGCCCCATCTTTCTAAAGATCTGGAATCCTTCTCAGTGGGAATGGGGTTTTTAGCAGTAGCGGCCTTAACCCCCTTAGGACCCTGAGAAATGGTTTCAGGATCAGCAGTAGGATTCTTGTACAAAAACTGGTGGGAATCAGGAACCCTATAATATCTGTCTGGCTTAGCAGGAGCTGGAGGAAAAGAGTCCGGAGTTAAGTTAGCCTCCGAAAAGGCAGCATCCACAATATCCAAAATAGGAGGGATAGCCAGGGGTCAATGTTGGGGAAGAAGAAGAAAATCCCTAAGTCTTTTCTTAGATTCTGAGTACTCCTGTCCTTCCCAGTGAAAATGTTCCCTCATTTCATGTAAAGTTTCCCCAAAAGAAAAATCCTCAGGGGGAGAAGCTGAAGGAATGGATTCCTCAGCATCAGAATCCTCATAAGGAGGGAAAGAATATTCCTGGTCAGAAGAAGAAACTGAAGAAACAGAAGCCTGATCAGAGGAGTCATAATACACTTCCTGCCTTGGCCTTTTATCTGGTGGGGGATGTGAACCCCTTATCATAGTAAGTCCTCCGCCATCTTAAGTAACTGTTTCTGAGACTTGGGTGCCGGATCAGAAGAGGCCTGAGCTGTAGTCTTTGATTTGGAAGGAGTCTTTGTCTTTGTCTTTGGCTTTGCCTTTATTAGAAGCTGAGTAGGCCTGAAAACCCCTTCGGAAGCCGGTACCTGCACAGTGGCTCCGGACCCATCCGAAGGTCCTGCAACAGAAATATTCAAAGGCCTAGTTGGCTGCTCGTGGCAGTCCGTTTCGGCCATCGGTTCCGAAATGGCCGACGACAGGGGCTGCAAAAGCGCCACACTGACGACGGCCGAACCTGAAGCTGGCTCTGCTTGTACAATATCATCCGATTTGGACCTCGGATGCCTGTCTTTATCCTTGCGTCGTTTGTGAACTCCGGTAGCCGGAACCGAATCCGACGACATTTTGTAATTAAAGCGCCTACAGAAGTAATGAAATGCAAAATCGTACCTTCATTTAATCGTACGTTGATTGAATCTAGCACAAAACCGACAACTAGCTACGCCGTGGTCAGGGCCTAAGCAAGGAATACAGTAAGAATGAAAATCCTTATGAGGTATTTGCTTCCATTTGATAGAGTAGATCTGTCTTGTAGTAGTCTTCTGAACTGCAATCAGGATCTTCTTAACGGGAGAAGAAAGCCCGGGAGTCCTGGCTATCATGGAAATTGCAACAGCCATGCCATAAGCTTTAGGCTGACTAGATCTGGGTGAGGAGCCCCTGACTAGTGTGAAATCAGATCCGGAACCAGATCCAGAGTCCACAGAGGACACACTATGAGACTACAGAGTGGGTAACCAAATGTGACAAGGCCAAAAAGGGGCAATGAGGATAACTGAACTCCCCAGGCATCAAGCTTTCTGAATGAACTTGGGAATAAGGGGAAGCAGAGGATACACATAAAGTAGACCAGATGACCAACCATGGACTAGAGTGTCTCTAAGGGACTCCCCCAGAGAGCGGGATCAGAGCAAAATACTCTCTGCACTTCACGTTGGAAGGAGAGGCAAAGAGATCGCAGCAAGGCCAACACCACTTTAGAAAGATCTCTGCTACTGATGGATTCAGAGACCATTCGTAAGGCATCAGAACAGATCAGTTGAAGCTGAACACCAGGATGTGTGTGTTGTCACCAGAAAATGTCCGGTGGAGATCGTCCACTCCCACAATTACATGGCCTCGCAGCAAAGAGGATAGGATCTGGTCCCCCCCCTGTTTGTTGACATACCAGATCACTGACATATTGTTCGTCTCTATGGCAATAGTCCCGAGAGGAAAAGAGGCATGGAGAGCTTGCAATGCCAAAAGTACCACTCTCATCTCCAGGACATTGATATACAGACTGGCCTCCAGATCAGACCATGCACCTTGGACCGTCCTTCCCATGCAATATCCCCCCCCCCCCCACGTGAGCAGAAAGGCGCCTGTGGTCACCGCAGTCATGTGAGAGGGAAAAATTAACGGTCATCTCAGAAGATGGTCCTGGGACTGGAGCCACCAAAGAAGGGAGTCCCTGCAAACATGAGACAGTCAAACAGGATGGGACACAGGAAGGTCTAGCAGGCACCATTGAATCGTTAAGGTCCACTGCAGGACCCTCATGTAAAGGCACGCAGTTGGGATAAGGGTGATTGTGGCCGCCATGGACCCTAACACCCAAAGAACTAAGCCCGCCGTGGGGAACTAGTCTAGAAGAATGCCCTGTACATGACAGCAGAGTGAAGACAGTCTGTCTGGAGGCAGGTTAACTTTGCCTTGTATAGTGTCTAGTCGGGCCCATATGAAATCCAACACCTGAACTGGTGTCATTTGGGACTTGGTGAGATTCATGGTAATACCCAGGGACGGGGCTAGCTGAAGAAAGTAATCCCTGATCTGCATTAGCTAATGCCTGGAGGGATCGGAGTGACGCCAATTGCCCTGGTAGGGGAAGACCTAAAATCCCTGCAGCCACAGGTGAGCTGCCACTACTGTAATTACTTTGATAAACACCTGGGGGGAGTGGTGAGCCCAAAGGGGAGTACTCTGAACTGAAAATGATTGGCTCCCAGCCGTAAGTGGAGAAATGTCCAGGACTGCCTGTCCATCTTGATGTGGTAGTATGCATCCTGGAGGCCTACCCTGCACATCCAGTCATTCAACTGCAGAAAGGGCAGAATGGACTGAAGGGTGACCATCCAAAACTTTGTACAGGCAATGGACAGGTTCAGGGTTGGCAGATCCAGAATGAGTCATAAGTCCCCCGTTTTCTTTGGCACCAAAAAAAAAAACCTGGAATAAATTCCTGATCCGGACTGGTCTGGGGGGACAGGCTGGATGACTCCTTTTGTGAGAAGCCTGGTAATTTCTGCATCTGTCTCCTCCCGTTGACCAGGTGGAGGTGTCTAGGTGAAGTGGGGGGGAATGAAGACAGGGGATACAGTAACCTCTGGGCAGGATTGCAGAACCCAACCATCATTTGTAATGGACTCCCAGGCTATTGGATGCAGAGACAGGCACTCCCTAACTGTCTCCAGAGACAAGCAGTCAGGCAATTCCTCAGGATTGCTGAAAGGGTTTGTCTGGGAAAGCATCCCAAGACCCTTGGTTCTTCAGAGCCCCAATGCCATGAGGGTGACACCTGTCTTATCCCCCTCTGTCCCTGGGGGAAAGACATATCCTCAATGGAAGAACCCTGAGACTTCCGGAACCACAGCTTGACCCCACAATTACTCCTTGAAAAGGATCTTTGTGGAGTGGAGAAGCGGATCTCGAAGGCAGCCAAGGTCTTCCCATCCTTCTCGCTCATATCACGGACAGTTTCTCCAAACAAGTTGGAACAATCAAAGGGAGCGTTTGTGAAACACACCTTGAAGGGTTCTAAAAAAGTACAAAGGTGGAGCCAGGCATGTCACCTGATGGTCACATCCATCCCCGCAGCCCTTGAGGCACCCTCAGTTGCATGTGAGAGAAGCCTCATGGATGTATTTGAAATAGTAGTGAGGATGTCCATACGGGAGAAGACCTTCTTCTCCTCTCCTGACATGGACCCCAGGGCAGACTCGGTGACCTTCTTGACCAGGTCCATCTGCAGTCTGATGACATGTGCCAGGTAATTCAGCGCAAGTAAGGTAAAAGTGGTTGAAGTGTAGGCCCACTTCCCAAAATTATCCATTGCCTGAGACTCCCCGTCTGGAGGGTGGACCAAGGAGCTCTCCTGATCCAGCTCCTTCTTGGTGGCCGCCACAACCACCATGGCATCGACTGGGGACTCTTTGGACCAATGGGACTTGTTGGATGGGGTGCTCAGAATCTTATCCAGGCACCTACAGACAGGCTCAAACATGTCCGATTCCGTCCATGCCCTAGAGGAAATATGATCCAGTAAAGGATCCGCAGGGAGGATACCCAACAGGTAGAAGGAGCTGTGCCAAACACCTCCAGGAATACTGACTCTTCAGGATTGGGCTTGAGAATAGACCACCCACTGCATTGACGCAGGAACTCCATGATGTCCCCAAAGTAGACATCCTCCAGGGATGATTGGGGGAGTGCTCCCCTTCTGCCAAGTCAGTATAATCGGTGAGAGACTCTAGCGGGGACTCTAAATGCCTCCTCTTGCATGCAAGCTTCTGAGGGGGCTCCAGTGGGGGAGGCTTCGGGGAGGATTGGGAAGGTTCAGAGAATTCCAAGATCAGAATCTCCTGGGGTCAACTGGCAGCAGGCTGTCCCTGAGGGGGCAGGACTGAAGACTCCATCCTAGAAAAAGAGGGAGCCAGGGTGGAAGCCGAGGACAGTGTCAAGGGTCTCGATGGAGCCAAGAGGACTCTCTCCACCACCATGAACACTGAAAGTGAGCGGATCCCTGAAGGCAGAATGGTCATGGCCAGATCCACCTCACTCAGCACCAAGGGGGGAGCCGGAGCCAAACCTCCCAATGCCAAGGTCCCGAGGGGAAGGGACGGCCCCGAAAACCTCAATGTCGCTGCCATCCCCTCTGATCCAACACTGAGACTACAGCTCTGAGAGTCGGCCCACCCCGAGAATGTCTGAGCTGAACCACTCAAGGCAAAGGTCGGTGTTGAGGTACCGGGGACCATCGACGCTGATCCCTTGACACCCAGGAACCTCTGACCCAAGGATTCTGAAACCAAAGGCCGGATCGGAGAAGAAGAGATAGGGAGAAAGGCGGACTGCATGCTCCCAGCCACAGCGTGGGATGGAGTAGGCAAGACTCCCAGCTGAATCTGGGCCCAAAGGAATTTCAACATCATCCTGTCCATCTCAGCTTCGGATAGACTCCGAATGGACCAGACTGAAGAGGCTACTGACATCGGCATAGAATGGTGTTGAGGAGAGGTGGTGATGGTGGAAAGAACCAGAGAGGTCTCTAGCTCTGGGGAGAAGAGCAAAGACCAGAGCCGAGGTGAACTCCGGCTCAGATCCAGGTGGGACTTAGATGGGGGCTCGGCCGAGGAAGAGCACTCTGGAGACCTCTTCCTAGGCTGATCCCGCTTCCTTGGTGTGTACTTTCTCTCCATCCCTGGGCTTCTTAGCGAGAGATTGAGTAACAGAAGCTGGGATGGAAGAAGAAGAAGCCTTGGTGGGAGAAGGTCCTTTTAAATAAGCTTGTTCCTCCTGTTGATGGAAGCGCGGGGGTTGAAGCTCGGGAAGATTGAGCAGAAGGAATCTAAATGGGAAACTCCCAGACAGATAACAAACAGAGTGTGGGCATCAGAGGGAGGTAGATTATGCCCACACTCTGCACACTTTCAAAAGCCTGGCTTAGGAGTATCAGCCATGACAAGAAGGCCAAGCGCGCACACACACACACTAGATAGTAAAAGAGAGGGTTTTTTTTTTTTTTTTTGATAGAGACACACATACACACTAGATAGTAAAAGAGAGTTTTTTTTTTTTTTTTTTTTTTTTATAGAGACCAACACAGAGACATGTGAAGAGAAGGTAGGGGATAGAAAGATAACAACTAGACAAAAGAGAAGAGAAGAAACCCAAAAGAAAACACTTATAACTCTGGAGCTTGGAGCAATGGAAAACCCGTGCTGTTCGAATTGAGCAGCAAAAAGAGATCTGAGGAGAGAAGGGAGAGAGGGGCATTAGGGTAGTGGACGAGCTTGGACTTTGGATCTGATGCTGGAGTATACGGTCGAGTAGGATCCATGTCGGATCTGAGTCCCTTGGCTTGCAGATGAAATGAAAACAGGGGTCCAGGGAAGTAAATATTGTGGGAAGAAATATCCAGGGAATTGTTATGCCTAGGCTTGTATAGGCCCTAGGGTCAACAGCCTAGTACCAACCTATGAACAAATTCAGATCAGTATTTTAAAGGAGGGAAAGCATCAACATCTTGGAAGAAAGTTATGGTGGCTGTATCACATAACAGTAAAGACCCATCAAATCCAACTTTACATAGATCCATTTCAATAAAGTGTTTATGCCTATACTAGCTAAAAGAATGCCGAAGGTGTTGACAATATTGATAGCTATGGATTAATGTGGTTTTGTGTAGAGGTAGCAAACATTTGACAACATTAACAAAACAATGATGATCCAGACAGAAGTAGAATGTAAGAAAATACCAACGTTGTTGGTGGATCTTGATGCAGAGAAAAGCATTGGACAAAATAAGCTGGGATTTTATGAGTAGGGCAACGGAAGCATTTCCATTCCCTGATACAACAACAGGGTTAATTAGGAGGATATACGAAGGATTGGAGGCAAGAATTAAAGTGCGAGGGTTCCTCTCTGATAAGTTGTGCTTGAACAGAATAACCAAGCAGGGGTGTCATCTTTCTCCCTGGTTATTTGCTTTATATTAAGAACCACTTGCAAAGACTCAGAAATGCAAAGATACAACTGGTATGGGAATCAAGAAAAGTTGACTTTAAGACTACCAAAACAGCTACACACTGAATAACAGCTTAATTTCAGCTCTCCCAGTGTGAAAATAGAAAGTCAAAATAGAGGGCCAGTGAATTTGTCTTTTGTGGTAAATTTCAGTTGCTGGCAAGTAAGTGCACCACCTGGATGACAGCAAAGAAGAAATTTAGAGAACCGTAAAGAAATTTAATCACAAAAGGAAAGGAGAAAAAACTGAATGGGAAGAATCATGCAGATGTTCAGCTAACAGCAGTTCAAAATCCAGCTTTGGTGCCAGACATGACTTCCAGTAATCTGGAGGAAAACATATGTCAAATGTGCTACGGCTAATTAAAATAAATAAAACACTGAAGGAGTCCAGAAAAAATGGAAAAAGTATTACTCAGATGAAGTGATAACACTGCAAAAATCAGATTCTGAAATGAATAAAAGGCTGGCTGAGTATGAGACTGCTTAAGAAGAGATGTTTCAAAAATAGGGACAGAGCACATACGGGGAAAACCTGAGATTTTCAGCAGCATCAGAGAAACTGGAAGGAAAAGACTGTACTAATTTTATGGAAACAAATATAAGCAATAGCAGGAGTTGTTAATTGAAAGAGCACACTGGATGTAAACTCCAAACTTGGTCATAACAAAAGCAGCCAAGACCTACCAGCAGAAAGAGTTGATTCTGATAAAAAGTACAGTTTTGTACCTACCATAAATGTAGATGCTCGAGTGTTCACACTGCTGCAGTCATCACACTTGGGGTTATCCTGCCGTCAGGCGGTCCCGCAGTTGGCCAGAGTTCCAAAGTCTTGGTCCGGCGTCAGTTGCTGTCACTTCTTCCCTGATGTCAGTGTGCCAGGGGTATATAAGAGGCATCCAACGCCATTTTCTTCAGTTTTTCTTGCCCCAGATGTCAGGTGCCCCCAAGTAGGTAGGCAATACATACTGCTAATTAAACATATAAAGGAAATAAAAGGAATACCTTCAGTTACACGCAAATACACCACAAAGGTTGTACAAGATAGAAAGGAATAGAAAAGTTTGGCTAAGTCAGAGGGGATGGAGGGAGGGTAACCTGGACTGCAGCAGTGTGAACACTCGAACATCTACATTTATGGTAGGTACAAAACTGGACTATGTTCATCGTGTTACACTGCTGCAGTCATCATACTTGGGTTGAATCCCTAAACTAAGGATGGGCGGTGGAACTAAACAGGGTTTGGAGAACCTAGTAGGACCTGCAGAACTGCAGTGGCAAAGCCAGCTCTGGTTTTAGAGTATAGAGGTAAGTGATAGTGCTTGGTGAAGGTGTGCACTGTACTCCAAGTTGCAGCCTCCAAAATATCCTTGGTTGGTACCCATCTGAGAAAGGCTGTTGATGTAGCTGTAGCCCTGGTGGAATGGGACCTAATATTACCAGGTACAGGTTTCCCATGGTGTGTGTAGCAGAAACGGATACAATGTCCTATCCATTTTGAAATGGTCTGTTTTGAGATAGCTTTTCCTTGTGATCCTGCAGCATAGGATACAAAGAGCTGGTCAGATTTTCTGAAAGCCTTAGTTTTATCCAAGTAGTAACGTAATTGCCTGTGAATGTCCAAAGAGTGTAGGAGCCTTTCTCCTTTGTTCTGGGGGTTTGGGAAAAAGGTGGGCAAATGAATGGTTTGGTTTAGGGCCACACTGGATACCACCTTTGGTATAAAGGAAGGGTTAGTTCGTAAAGCGACTCTGTCTTGATGAAAAATGATGAAAGGCTCCACTGCCATTAGGGCCTGTAGCTCTGAGATTCTTCGTGCTGAAGTTATTGCTAGCAGCAGGACAGTTTTCCATGATAGAAACTGTAAATCAGCTGTAAAAGCTGGTTCAAAGGGCGGCAGTGTAAGTTTTTCCAGAACAAAGTTGAGATCCCAAGTTGGTGTTGGTGCTCTCCGGGGCGGTCTTATGTTCTTAGTCCCTCTGAGGTACTGTCTTAGTAGTGGATGTGAAAATATAGGAGGATCCGTGTTGTACTGAGCTGAAATAGCTGAGGCGTGGATCTTAATAGATGAAAAAGAAAGTCCTTTGTGCAACATCTCAGTTAAATATTGTAGAATGAGGAATATTTGGAACAAGGGGATTTTGGCCTTTAGCCTGGTTCCAGGTGCAAAATCTTTTCCATTTGTCTGAATAGGTTTTCCTGGTGCTGGGCCTCCTGGCCTCCAGAATGACGTCCATAACAGCTTTAGAGAGAAGTGTTGACTGGTTGTTTAGGTAATTTGCCATGCAGCCAGATTTAAAGTCCTGAGCTGGCTGTGTAGAATCTGATTGTTTTGCTGAGTGAGCAGGTGAGGAATTTGAGGCAAAATCCATGGTGGGCCTTGAGCCATGTTCCTTAGTATTGGATACCAGTGCTGGCGTGGCCAGTCTGGAGCAATGAGTATCATTTGTGGCCTCTCTAATCTGGCTTTCAGCAGCACCTTTGCTAGAAGAGGCAGTGGAGGAAAGGCATACACTGTTAATGTTTCCCAACTGAATGAGAGGGCGTCCACTTTCCAAGCTAGTGTGTGTGGTATGTTCCTTGTGCAAAATTTTGGAAGTTGGTAGTTTTGGGGTTTGACAAACTGGCCAGCTCAGGACTTTAAATATATGTCTGGGCTCCCCCATTTTTGAGTTATCATTGCGAATACTTGTGGATCTAGTTTCCACTCGTGAGGATCCATGATGTTTCTGCTTAGGTCTTCTGCCAATGTGTTTTTCTTTCCTGGCAGGAATTGTGCTTGTAGTTGAACTTGGTAGGTCAGTGCTGTGTTCCACAAGGTCATTGCTTGCCTGCATAGGGGGTAGGAATGTGTGCCCCCTTGCTTGTTTATGTACCACATTACTGTGGTGTTGTCCGTCTTTATTAGGAGTTGTCCTGGATGTAGGAGGTCCTTGAAAGCTGTTAGGGCATTTTGTACAGCTAGCATCTCTTTTTGATTGATATGTAGATGCCTTTGATCTGTAGACCATTTGTCCTGAATGCACTGTCCTGCCATGTGTGCTCCCCAGGCATAATCCGATGCATCTGTTGTTATAGTTTGCCTGGCTGTGGGTAAGGTAAAAAGGCTGACCCTTGTTGAGGTGACATGCCTGAGCCCACCATAGAAACTGTTGTTTCCAAGCTGTGGCTGTGTTGAGTCCATACGCTTTTCAGGTACCATTGTAATTTCCTCATATGCAGTTTTGCATATGGTATTAGTAGTATGCAAGATGCCATGAATCCCAAGGCCTGCAGAATTTTTCTTGCAGGGAGCTGGGTCTTTGTTGCCATCATTTTGAAGTATTGAGTCAGTTGTCCTTGCTTGTCTGGCATGAGATAAGCCATCTGGGCCGTTGTATTTAAGCTGGCACCCAGGAATATTATGTCTTGTGAGGCACTAGTTTTGCTTTCTTTTCGTTTACTGTGTACTCTAGGCAACTTAATAGGTGTTTGACAAATGCCAGATGCTTTAAAAATGTCCTTGCTTTCTGCTTGAATAAGGCAGTCGTCCAGGTATGGATATATTTGAATTCCTCTTTGTCTGCAGTATGCAATTACTGGTGCGAGGCATTTTGTGAAGACCCTGGGCGCAGTAGATAAGCCAAAGGACAGTGCAGAGAATTGGTAATGGGTTGAATCTGCAATAAATCGGAGGTATCTTCTGCAATTTTGTCTGACAGGGACATGCAGGTATGCCTCCTTGAGATCCAATGTTACTAGCCAAGCCTTCTTGCCCAGCATGGGAAGAAGTTGCTGTAGTGTTAGCATCTTGAATTTGGGTACTTGCAGATATGTGTTTAGAATTGAGAGGTCCAGAATGGGTCTCCAGGCTTTGTCCTTTCGGGGAACTAGAAAGAGTCTTGAGTAAAACCCTTGTCCTTGCTCCTGTGTAGGTACCTGTTGAATGGCTCTCATGTCCATGAGAGCTGTAATTTGTTTTTGAGCCTCTGCCCATTGATTTGGCGGCAGGTTTGGCATTCCTTTTATCCTTGGTAAAGTGTGAAAGTGGAATCTGTATCCTTGTGAAACAATATCTAGGACCCATTTGTCTTTTGTGATGATGTGCCAGTTGTCTGCAAAAAGTGCTAATTTTCCTCCCAAGGGAGCTGCTAAGAGGGATTTGCTTGGCAGTCTGAGGGGTAAGTCATTGTGTTTGTCTTCTGATAGCTTGAGACCTGTCTTCTCCTCCTTTCCGGGTTATGGTACCCCATTGTTGAGGCTTGTAAGGGCCTTGTGACTGACCTCTGCCCTGTGGGCGTCTGTATTTGCCCCTCTGTGGTCTGTCAGAAGCTGAAAAGGACCAGTTTTTGGTTGGCCAATTTCTGCTGAAACGAGGGGGTTGGACCTGTAAAAAATCCTTGACCGTCTGCATAGATTTTGCCTTATCCTCCATTTTCTTTAAAACCTCTTCTGCTTTTACATCAAATAAAACATCCTGCTGTAAAGGTGCATCCAATAACTTTGCTTTAACATGATCAGGTAAAGTTTGTTCTTTTAACCAAGCATGCCTACGTATGACAGACCTTGTCACTGCCGCTCTACAAGAAGCTTCCAATGAATCAAATCCACATTGCAAAGTATGTTTTCCCATTTGTTCAGCTGCATGCAACAAATCTTGCATTTCTTTGTAATCAGGCTGCTCTGTATGTGAGATCATTTTTTTGTTTTAATTGAGACATCAGGTATTGCTGATATTTCAGCATGTGAAACTGGCAATTTAAAGCCCTCATAGCTAGAGTAGCTGAGGTATATACTTTCTTTCCCCATCTGTCTAGTGCTCTAGAATCCCTTTCAGAGGGTACAGGATTTTTAGCAATATAGGCCTTAACCCCTTTGGGACCCTGGGAAATGGTTTCTGGGTCAGCAACAGGGCTTTTATATAGGAATTTGTGTGAGTCAGGGACTCTGTAGTATCTGTCTGGTTTGGCTGGTGCACGAGGTAGTGAGTCTAGGTTAAGGCTAGATTCTGAATAAACATCATCCACAATGTCTAACACAGGTGGGATAGCAAGTGGTCTGTGCTGGGGTAGTAAAAGGAACTCTCGGAGCCTTTTCTTAGAATCAGAGTAATCCTGGCCTTCCCAGTGGAAATGTTCCCTCATGGTATGTAAAGTTTCCCCAAAAGAGTAGTCTTCTGGGGGAGATGCTGCAGGAATAGACTCTTCAGCATCAGAGTTTTCATAAGGGGGAAAAGGTATTCCTGTTCCTCAGAAGAATCTGAGGAAATTGACACCTGGTCAGAGGAAGCGTAATCCTCCTCCTGTCTTGGCCTTTTATCAGGAGGAGGATGGGAACCCCTGATTAGGGTAATTAAATCTTCAGCCATCTTAAGCATCTGTTTCTTAGACATGTGGCCTTGTACTGGAGACTGCTGTACAGTCTTTTTTTGCTTTTAAAGGAGTTTTCAGCTTTGCATAGGATTTAATAGTGAGTGTAGTCGGTCTGAAGACACCTTATGCAACTGAAGGCGTTTCAACTGCACCGGAATCTCCTTCAGCCATGGAGTCGGAAGGGCCTAAAGATAAAGGCTGTGGAGGCCTAGTAATCTCCGCTTGGGAATCGGATGCCGCCTGAGGTTCTAAATCAGCGGTCGTCAGGGGCTGCGTAGGCGCCTCACTGAAAACCGGAGAACCGGCGACTGGCCCAGCAGAGGCCTCGGAGTCTGGTTTGGGTCTCGGCTGCCTGTCCTTATCCTTGCGTTTTTTATGCATTCCGGTCGTCGGTTGCTCTGACGGCATGGTATAATTAAATTTCGTACCAAAGTAATGTTGAGCGAAATCAAACCGACGTTTAATAGTTCGTTTATTAAACCTAGCACAAAACCGACATCCTGTGATGCTGTGGTCTGGGCCTAGGCAAGGAATACAATAAGAATGAAAGTCCTTATGAGGTATTTGCTTCCCACAAGAAATGCAATTGTTAACTTTTTCTGACATCGGACTGAGGCAAGAAAAGGCTCCCCAACAGGGTAATTAGCTTTATTGAAGACTTCGGTCTGAAATTCGATTTGAAAATCTCAGGAGTCGGGCGACTGGCACTTGCAAACTGTTTCTGCTTCGGGCACCGCACGGCAAGAAAGACTGAAGAAAATGGCGTCGAATGCCTCTTATATACCCCTGGCGCACTGACGTCAGGGAAGAAGCGACAGCAACCGATGCCGGACCAAGACTTTGGAACTCTGGCCAACTGCGAGACCACCTGATGGCAGGATAATCCCAAGTGTGATGACTGCAGCAGTGTAACACGATGAACATCTGTGGCAGAAGGACAAAATACTAAAAGTAGGAGACAGTAGAGTGTTTGTGGAAAAAGATTACTCACTGAACACCAGGCAGAAGAGGGGTAAATTTATACCAGCAATCAGAATTTTGAGAAGCAGGTGTGAAACTGAGGCTGGTGCATCCAGCTATATTCAGAATACTTTTTTTCTGGGAGGGGACATCCTTTTTTGGGATGCAGAACATTCTAAGGAGGAAATACAAAAGTTTGTTCAATAAAAAGTGAGCAATCAAACAGAAGAGGACTCTGCTTCTTATTCTTCTGATGACAAAGCTCATTCACAGACTATGCTAAACCTTTTCCCATGTTCAAAAATAAAATGATTGAAAGACAGAAAAAAGCACAGTAGCTGACTAGTAGATGCAAGACTGCATTGAAAATGAACCAGAGACTGGAATTTGGAAATGGAGATCAACAGGAAGAAAACCAGCAACTTTGAAAATAATGAATAAATGTGGGATTGCAAAGCATCATTTACATTTGTGAAATATGTTGAAGCAAGAAATCCTGGAAATACTGGACTTTTGTGACCTTGTTAAACTTCTAGGGGACTCCAAAGTGTATGCCCTACTTCATGTCATTAATATTTGGAAGAAAATTAAGAAGAGGGGAAGAGGAAGCAAAGAGGTAACTAAGTAAAACAGTTTTTGTTCTTAACAGTATTTTTTATAAACTTAACATATACTGCACATTATAAAGTAACACTTTTTTCAGTTACTTTTTTTGTGATTGATAGGGAGTGTCCCCACCCCTTTTTTCCTTCTTTCGTTCTTCTTGTTCAGTTTTACAAAATGCAGGCACTGCCATGTAAAAAGGGAAAACAAGCCTGGACAGAAGAACATAATATAAGTAAAATTGAGATGCTTTTTCTTATTTTTGCACAGGCATTACTAGATTAAGGCCATTGGCTTGCTCTAATAACAAGTTTTAAGGGGAAGCAAGTAAATAAAAGCACACATAATGTAATGAAAAGTTTCCATTACTGATCACAGTGCAACATGTGCAGCTTGTAGCTGAAGGCAAGTGTATATTTGGTTCTCATGTTTCTCTGGAGATAAGCGGATAAGGGCAATAAAAAATAAAATACTTTTTTCTTTCAGTGACTAGAAGATAATGTTTTCTGAAAGCATTCAAGTGGTTTTCTACATCTGGAAGAGGAACAAAGATAAGACAAAAACAGACATCACTTAGTGTAACCAGAAACGCAGGCTGAACCATCCATCTTAGCAAGGATAACCTTAATTATAGGTCACTTCAAGCCAGTGAGTGTAGGTGTCAATCTGGGACAACTATTCCTATTACGAGCATTAAACTTCATTATTTGAAGATGTACATAGTTGTGTGTGTTTGCATTAAGGTAACAGGATATGGGGGTGTTCTTGGAGTGTGTTTTTTTAAGGTTTTCATTAAAACAAAAAGTCTTGTAAGATGTGACATAGGTTCAACTGGATATACAACTGTATAAAAGATCAATCTGCCAAACAGTGTATGCATGTAACACCAAAGCTGAAACTAGACATTTAAAAAAAATCTGTATACATAACAGGTGGGAATAACAACTTTGTATCATAATGACACTTTCCATAAATGTAAATGATCTCACAGATGTATAGAAAAAAAAAAGAATGAGTGAACTATATTAAAAATGCAGAGTAAAATAGCCATGCTACAAGAGACACACTTGTAAAAAACTGAGCATGTAAATTTTATTATAAAAAAAGGGATTTCAGGATGGTTATTCAGTGGAATATCTCAGGCAAAGGAAAGGTGAATACTTGCATTAACAGCTAGAGGAGCTCCAACAGTGATAGAAGAAGAAAAAAGATGATATTAGCTGATTTGTAGTAGTAAGGGGCTACTGGTAGGGGAGGAGAATTACAAAGGCATATATTTATACTCTACATAAAACTGCTGCAGTGGAGCTTATGAAAATTCTGGGAGAAATAATTAGCTTTCAGCAGAGAACATTACTTAGATGTGGGGAATGGAATTTGATTTGCGACAGTGAGGAGGCATCGTGGGACCTAGAAGGGAAAATATAACACAAGAGGATAGAGTTTTGAAGAAATTCATGAAAATAGTTGGCATGGAAGATGTGAATTAAATAGTTGGAGATTTATTTATTTATTTCAATTTGATGATAGGGGAAGTCCACTGGGCCTAAAAAGAGCCCATTTTTCAGTGCAGGCCTGGGGAGAAAAGCTCCACTAACAATGACAAACATATTAGCATACACATACAAAGCAAAGAAGTCATACAGCTTTATGCAGCATTCTGCACTAAAAATCTACATTCTACAACAATAATAACAAAATCTAGCAACTGTACTGTCCAAGAGTCATTAACAGTGAATTATAACTGAAATTTTACATTCCACAATAATAGTAGTAAACATCTAGCAACAGTACAGTCTAAGGGTAATTAACAGTGAATTGTAACTGAGGACGAGAAATTGTTGGAAATAAACTATTAACAAAATCTGGAGGTTAAGGAGGAGTAGGAGGCCAAATGATGTGAGTGCAGAGATGATGTAGATAGTTAGAAGGTGGATTTTGCTATAGGAGGGTCCTACGTGGGGAAGGAGCAAGGGCATTCCCACTTTGAAGATAGGTAGGAATGGAGAAGGGATTTAAAATTAGAGTGGTTATGAATATTTCTAAGGGAGAAAGGAAGAGAGCTCCATAGTTTAGCTAAGGAGCAGGATAGCAGAGAGTGTCCAGGTGGCCGTAAAAGTTTGTAGATTTTGAGCAGGTTCTGATTTTCTGACCTAAGTGAGCAATTAGGAATATAGGGGGTTAAGGAAATGGAGAGGGACAGGAGGATGGGTTAAATATGAGCTTATGGGCAGTGGTGAGTTTAAGGGGGGTTCAGAAAGTTGGGAAGGTCAAGCCATTGCAGTGAGTGGAAGGAGATGCAGTGATGGGATGAGTTCCTAGAGTTGGTGGCGAATTTGCAGATTTTATTGTAGCAGGCTTCTAATTTAGTTTGAAAGCTGAGCTGAAGATTCGAGAACAGAAGAGCACCATACATTATGGAGGGGAGAAGGTATGTAGAGGCAAGGGTCTTTCTGGTGGAGGGGGTGAGATAACAGTTATGCCTATATAGGAGTCCTAATTTTTGTTGTTTTTTTATGTTAGTTTGGATGTGGATATCGAATTTTAGATGTTTGTCAATAATGATGCCAAGCAGTTTGGTGTAAGGGACAATTTCAATGGGGGTGTTATTCTGGCTTATGATCTTGAAGGAGTTTTTATCAATGGGGGAGTGTTTAGATGGGAAAAAACATCATTAATTTGTTTTTATTGGCGTTAAGGGCTAGGTGTTTTTTTGTATCCAGGTTTTTGTATTTGAGAAAGCTGACTGGGTTATCTGCAGAAGGTCGGAAGGGGTGTCAGCTCACCAGATGATTGTTGAATCATCTGCATACTGAAATGGTGTAGAATTGGAGACGGAGTGGTGAAAGTTGTTGATGAATATACTGAAAAGTAAGGGACCAAGGACAGAACCTTGGGGTACCCCAGTAGGGGTGTACAGAAAGGAAGAATGCTTCCATTTAACAGCTTGCTGTCTTTTGGAGAGGTAGCTGGTAAATCAAGCTATGGTAGAAGGGGAGATACTGAGGGAAGAGAGTTGTGATAGGAGTATAGGGTGGGAGATGATTTTGAAGGCTTTGGAAAGGTCTCGGAACAGGGTTGATACGATTTTGCTGGAAGTCACGATCATGGTTAATGGACTCGAGGAAGGAGAAGAGTGTAGTGATGGTACTATGACCAGGACGGAATACATGTTGTGTGGGGGTTAGGAGGTTTTGTGTTAGATAAGGTATCATTTGTGAGTGAATACTTCCAGGACTTTTGATAGTGGGGAAAGCATGGCAATAGAATGGAAATTAGTGGTGTCAGTGTTTTTACTGCCTTTTTATCGGTGGGATGATGAATGCTTGCCTCTAAAGTGAGGGAACTATATCAGTTCACAGATTAGATAGACTTTACAAATTATTCCATAAGGTACAATAACTTGGCTAGGCTCGAAAGAAATTATATTTTACAGCAAAATGTACATTTACTTGAAAGTTTTGCTATGCATCCAATAACTACTTCAGATCACATGAAAATAATAATTAATATAAAAATGCAGGGTAATGAAATAAAAATGAGACACTAGCACTTGCACTTTCCCACCTATCTGTTAAACAGAGAAGAATTTAAGGAATGGGTAGTGAAATTATTTGGGAGTTATTAGGGAAGATAGAAACTTTTTCAGAAAATACAGCTAGGGTGTGGAATAAAATGAAAGTGGAGTTTAAAAATTGGGTGGAAATAAAAGAAAAAAAGATACGGTTAAGAACTAATAATTATTTTGAGGGACTGACAAATTGTAGTATTGCAGAATAGGGGCAATTTTACAGAACAAGAAGAGGTACAATTGCAGGGTGCTAAAGAGAAAATAATGGATTACCTTGATAATATGCATGTGCTTAAAGACTGCCGTTAGACAATTATTTTTCATAACTCCAGAGCACAAAAGCTTTTACGCCAACTGCTCAGGCAACAGAAAGTAGAAAAGCTTGTTGCCAAGACTGGGGAGCATACAACAAGGAAAATAACCACAGATCTTGTAGAGGTATTACAAATATTTTGGAAATTTTATGAAAATCTGTATATAGTACAGAAATGTGGAAATCAAGAAAAAGTGCAAATGGAAATGTTTATGGAATAATTAAATATGTCAAGGTTAGAGGTAGATAAGGCTCAATTACTAACAGTTAAGATAAGAGGTGATGAGATAAAAATTATGACTTATCACTACACTACAGGACAGTCTCCATGAACAGATCATTTTCCTGTGGAAGTTTGGAAACTAGGAGGGAAGAAAGTGATAAAGATCTGGAAGGTATTTTTAGGTATTTTAAAAGGAGGAGAAGCCCCAACATCCTGGGAGAAGGTTGTGGTGGCTGTAATACATACAAATGGTAAACAGCCATCAGATCCAGCTTTATATAGATCTTTTTTATTCAAAACTATAACTATAAAATGTTTATATCTATTGTGGCAAAGGTGATGCCAAAATTGATAGATTTTAGATATGAATCAGTGTGGTTTAGTGGAGGGGAAGCAAACATTTGACAACATAAATGGAACAATGATGATCCAGAGGAAAGCAGAATGTAAGAAAATACCACTGTTGTTGGTAGGACTTGATATACAAAAAGCATTCCAGCAGGGAAATGGAAACATTTGTATCTCCCTCCCAAATTTATAAGGTTGATTAGGAGGAGGGAATGGAGGTGAAAATTGTTGGTGGGGTCTTCTTTGATAAGTTCTATTTGATCATAGGACAGGCAGGGATGACCTCTTTCCCCGTTGCTGTTTGTGTTTTATTTAGAACCACTGCAAAGGAAATAAGGGACTCAGAAATTCAAAGATATAATTGATGTGGTAATCAAGAAAAATTGGCTTTATTTCCAGAAGAAATTATTTTTACCTCACAAAAGTAAAAAGGACATTTCAGTGTTGTGGAACATTTTTAGGCAGTTTCAGATCTTTTTGGGATACAAAATTACTGAAGTTAAAACAAAGGCAATAGCTGAGCTGCAAATTATGTGCCTACACATACCTTGTTTCGGCAATAACCATATTTATTGGGACATGATAAAATGAAGTACTTAGGAGTAGGGATTAAAAAGGATTCTGATGTGGCAGCTAAACATATATGAGAAAAGACTAAAAAAGAAGTTATGTACTTATCATAACATTCCATATGTGTTGTCGATCATTTATCCTTGACCTTTGGGTACTCAGTTCCGATCCTTGGAACCCGCTTGGCCATAACACAGCTTGCGTCAGCCAAAAACTCTCGAGCTAAGAGTTTACCCACAATACTCCTCTTCATATTACCTCAGATCGAGTTTGCAGCTACACAGAAAAGCAAAGGATTCTGCAATAAAAAGAAGCCATGTCCAAGGTCAAACCTTATAAAGTTACCAGGACAAGTGTCAGATCCTCCAGAAAGCCTAAAGGAAGGGGAAAGAGGGTGAGGTGCCACTTATAAATGAAGACTGACAACATAGATGGAACGTTATGGTAAGTACATAACTTCTTTATCTGATGTTGTCAATCTTCATTTATCCTTGACCTTTGGGACAGAGTCCCTAGCTACTTTAGGTCCTGGGTGTTCTTATGGAAGGATTTTACTGAGAACCACAGGATGCTCTTCCCCTGGAGATCAGATCCAGTTTCTAATGAGTGATAAAGGTATGTGGAGTAGCCCATGCTGCTGCTGCGCATATATCATCCATGGAAGCCTTGGAATGGAAAACAGCTGATGTGGCCATTGATCTGATGGAATGCGCTCTCACAGGCGCAGGTAACTTGAGATTCTTGTTATTGTATATGAAAGTAATAAAGCTGCTCAGCCATTTTGACAAGGTAACTTTTGAAACAGATTTTCTCAGAGTTTGACCAGAAAAAGAAACAAACAACTGGTCTGATTTCCTAGATTCTTTAGTCCTGCTGAGGTAGAAACATAATTGTCTGTGAACATCCAGCAACTGGAAGCAATACTCACCTTTGTTGGAAAAACTGGGAAAGAAAACAGCCAAGTCAATAATTTGATTAATACTGGATTCTGAGACCACCTTAGGAAGAAAAGATGGACTGGTTCTTAGTGAAACTCTATCGTTATAAAAAAACAAATATGGGGCTTTTGAACATAATGTTTAAATCTCAGAAATTTTTCGACAGAGGTAATGGCTATCAGAAAAACATTTTTCCATGAGAAAAATTTTAACTGACATGTTGCTGCTGGTTCAAAGGTTCAATGGTGTTCAAAGCCATTATAGAAATTAGAAATGGCAGCTAATTGGCCCTTATTTGTGGAAGCTGAAGCTCCTTGATCAAAAAGTATGGCTAGAAACTCCAAAACATTTTCAACCAGTGCAGAGAATGGGTTACGATCATTATCACACACGCAAATTGAAAATCTTTTCCACTTTCTAAGATAGCGTTTCTTGGTGGATGGTCTATGGGAAGCCAGTAGAATTTTCTGAACTAGGGACGGTAAATTATTCTACCTGGTGACTAATGGAACTGGAGGAATCAAGCTGCAAGCTTGAGGTTGTGAAGGGTGGAGTGCACCAGTCCCTGTGGGAGAGTTAACAGGTCTGGAACTGGGTCCAGAATCCATGAACGGTGAATTAGATGAGGCCACAGGAAGGGGAACCAGACTTGTTGAGATCAGAAAGGTGATCACTTTGCTTTTCAACCTGCTGGCTTTCTTAAAAAAGAAGGGAATGAGAGGGAAGGGGGGGGGGAGCATAAAGTAGACCTGAGAGCCAATCGAGAAGGCCATCTCTTAGGAACTCCCTGGGGGGGGGGGATTAGGGCAAAGTAGCTGCTCCATATATTGTTCAGGGGTGAAGCAAAGAGGTCACACCAAGGGTGGCCCCAGCAACGAAAAATCTTCTTTGTCACTCTGGGATTGAGAGACCACTTGTGAGGCAGGAGAATGCATCTTCTCAGTTTGCTCGCTATCACATTTGAGCTCCCCAGGATGTGCATTGTTATTAGAAAACTGTTGGAGGATATCACTCATTGCCATACTCTGAGTGCTTCCCGATACTCCACATGTTGATGTACCAGACCATTGCCATGTTGTCTGACTGAATTGCAATTCTTCCCAGAGGGAGGGCAGACTGAAAGGCTTGCAACACTATGAGCACTGCCCTCAACTGATATGCAGGTTGGCCTCTAACAGGGACCAAGTGCCTTGGACTGTTCTTACCATTTAATGCCCCCCCACCCCATCTGGGAAGTGTCCGTGGTCACTATGGCCTTGGGTTGAGGGAGAATGAAGGGATGGCCCAAAAAAATTTCCTCGGATTCCATCCACCATGGTAAGTCCTTCTTGCAGCGAGTAGTGATAAAAAAGTACAGTTTTGTACCTACCATAAATGTAGATGTTCGAGGATCCACATTGCTGCAGTCATAACCTGTGGGTAGTCCGCTGTCCTCGGTCGGCCCGAATACCAGTGTTAGGCTGGCGTCGGTCATGGTCGCTCAGTGCTGACGTCAGTACGCAGTAGTACTTAAGCGCATGTCCGACACCATATCCTCAGTCTTTCTTGCCCCAGATGTCAGAAGGCCTAAAAAGGAAAGGCCATAGCCAAAATAGAAATACCCAACAACCAACATAAATAAAAGAATAATTATCCCAAAAGAAACACAGCAACCTCAAACTATAGAGGGGAAGGAGGGAGGGAAAATTGGACTGCAGCAATGTGGATCCTCGAACATCTACATTTATGGTAGGTACAAAACTGTACTATGTTCTTCGTCTCACATTGCTGCAGTCATAACCTGTGGGTAGAATCCCAAAGCAAAGGTAAAGGGAGGCTGGCAAACTAAAAAGCAGTAGGAGCTGCCAACATGCCCTGTAAAACTGCAGTGGCAAACCCAGCCCTAGACTTAGAATAAAGAGGGAGATGGTAATGTTTAGTAAAAGTGTGCACTGAACTCCAAGTAGCTGCCTCCAAAATATCCTTAGTAGCTACCCCCCTTAAAAAGGCAGTAGATGTGGCGGTAGCCCTATTGGAATGAGGTCTGATCCCCGCAGGAACATCCTTCCCATGATGAGAATAACAAAAAGCAATACAATGGCCAATCCACTTAGAAATAGTTTGCTTAGAAACAGCCTTCCCCTGTGAACCCAAAGCAAAAGAAATAAATAACTGTTGAGTCTGCCTGAATTCTTTAGTTCTGCTCAAATAATAGCGTAACTGCCTGTGAATATCCAAAGAATGCAAGACTTTTTCCCCTTTATTTTGGGGATCAGCATAAAAAGTAGGCAAATGAATAGACTGGTTTAAGGCCACATTAGAAATAACTTTAGGCATAAAAGTAGGGTTAGTACGCAAGGACACCCTATCCTTATGAAATATCAGGAAGGGTTCAACTGCCATGAGAGCCTGTAATTCAGATACCCTCCTAGCAGACGTAATGGCCAACAAAAAAGCAGTCTTCCAGGACAAAAACTTCAACTCAGACGTAGCTGCAGGTTCAAAAGGAGGTAAAGTAAGCTTTTCCAACACAAAATTGAGATCCCAGGAAGGAGTAGGAAGGGGGGGTCTTATGTTTTTTGCCCCTCTAAGAAATTGTTTAAACAAAGGGTGAGAAAATAAAGGAGGGTCACAATCATAGTGAGCAGAAATGGCTGCAGCATGAACTTTCACGGAGGAAAAAGACAAACCCTTGTCTAATAATTCAGTAAGGTATTGTAGTGTAAAACTCAAATTAGGCACTGATACATCAAAGCTCTTTGCTGTGCTCCAAAGAAAAAATCTCCTCCATTTATCAGCATAAACTTTTCTAGTACTAGGCCGCCTGGCTTCCAAAATTACATTCAAAACTTGTTGAGGAAGCTGAGACCCCCCAGGGTCTAAAACAGAATACGCCAGGCTGTCAGATGCAGGGACTGCACCCTGACATTGAGAAAATGATTGCTTGCCTGAGACAACAGGTGTGTAATTGGTGGCAAAGGCCAAGGAGGCTCCTGTACTAAACTCCTCAGCAGAGGATACCAGTGCTGACGTGGCCAATCTGGCGCTATTAGAATCATGCAAGGCTTGTCCTGCCTGACTTTCAAGAGTACCTTGGGAAGGAGAGGCAGAGGAGGGAAAGCATAGACATGAAGGTTGTTCCAACTGAACGATAGAGCATCCACTTTCCAAGCTTTTGGGTGAAACATCTTTGTGCAAAATTTTGGCAGTTGGAAATTTAGTGGAGAAGCGAACAGATCTATGTCTGGAGTTCCCCAAGCCACTGTCAACTGTTGGAATACGTGAGGATCCAATTTCCACTCGTGGGGATCCACCATTTGCCTGCTCAATACATCTGCTAATGAGTTCTGTGCTCCTGGCAGAAACCGTGCTTGAAGAGTGATGTGCAAACTCAGAGCAGTCTCCCACAAAATCATAGCTTGTCTGCAAAGAGGGTAAGAATGGGTTCCCCCCTGCTTGTTGATGTACCACATGACTGTTGTGTTGTCTGTTTGAATCAACACCTGTCCTGGTTGAAGTAGATCCTTGAAGGCCATCAGGGCAAATTGGACTGCTAACATCTCCTTCATGTTGATATGCAAATGCTGTAGTCTGGGAGGCCACGTGTCTTGAATCCATTTCCCACTGAAGTGTGCTCCCCAAGCCAGGTCTGAGGCATCCGTCGTTAAGATCTGACTCGCCTCTGGTCGGGTCACAGAGAGTCCCTTGTTTAGGTGACATTCCTGAGCCCACCACAAGAATTCCTTCTGGATGCAAGGTATTATCTGAATGACAGTGTCCAAATCGTGGCAGTGTTGAGTCCATACACTTTTGAGATACCATTGTAGCTTCCTCATATGCAGTTTGGCATTGGGAAGTACCAGAATGCAAGATGCCATGAACCCCAAGGCTTGAAGGACTGTCCTTGCAGTCAGCCTGGACATTACTGATAATTGCTGGAAGTATAGGTAAAGATTTCTTTGTTTGTCCGGGGTCAAAAAAGCCATCTGAGAAGCTGTATTCAGTCTCACACCCAGAAAGCACATGTCCTGAGAGGGTACTAGACTGGACTTTGTTTCGTTCACAGAATACCCTAGGCACCTTAAAACTGCCATTACATACTGTAGATGTTGAAGTAACTTGTCTTTGTCTTGAGCAAGAATGAGGCAATCGTCCAGATAAGGATAAATTTGTATTCCTCTTAGTCTTAAGAAGGCTATCACAGGAGCCAGGACCTTTGTGAACACCCTGGGCGCAGTAGATAAGCCAAAGGGCAATGCAGAGAACTGATAATGAAAAGTACCAGCCTGAAAACGCAGGAATCTCCTGCAGCTGGGCCTGATAGGAATGTGAAGATAAGCCTCTTTGAGATCCAGAGTTACCATCCAGTGATCTTTGCCTAGCAGAGGCAGAAGTTGCTGTAAAGTTAACATCTTGAACTTTGGAATGTCTAGGTATGTATTGAGAATGAACAAATCCAGAATTGGCCTCCAAGTGTTTCCTTTCTTTGGCACAAGGAATAGGCGAGAATAAAACCCTAGGCCTACTTCTGACGGAGGTACCACCTGGATTGCCCCCATTTGCAAAAGCAAAGAAATCTGTTTGTGAGCCTCCAGCCTTTGCTGAGGAGGTACATCTGGCATGCCTTTGAAAGGAGGAAAGGTGTGAAAATAAAACTTGTAACCTTGATTTATAATGTCCAACACCCATTTGTCCTGGGTGACTAAAAGCCAATTTTGTTTGAATAGTGCCAACTTTCCTCCTAGAGGAGCTGCCAGACAGGAAGAATCTGGCAGCTGGAGATACAGGTCATTGGGTCTGTTAACGAAAAGGCTGACCCCTGCCCTCACCAGAAGATTGTGCAGGAGAACTCCAAGTCCTAGGTCTGAAAGAACCCTGAGCGTGAGTTCTGCCCCTACCACGTCTAGACCTGCCCCTAGACTGAAAATCGGAAGAAGGGTAAGACCATCCTTTTGCAGGCCAATTCCTGCTAAACTTAGGGGGCTGCACTTGCAAAAATTCCTTAACCGTCTGCATGGACTTAGCTTTGTCTTCCATCTTTTTCAAAACTGACTCCAGAGGAGAACCAAAAAGAACTTCAGATTGAAGGGGAGCATCCAAAAGTCGAGCTTTAACATGCTCTGACAAATTTTGATCCTTAAGCCAGGCATGCCTACGAATAACTGAACCAGTAGCAGCCACCCTGGAAGAAGCCTGAAGAGCGTCGAAGCCACACTGCAAAGAATGCTTACCAACCTGATCTGAGGCATGAACTAAGTCCTGCAATTCCTTACACTCTATACCCTCAGCTAAAGCATCTACCTTAGATTTCAACTGACCTAACAGAAAGTTCTGATACTTCAGCATATGAAACTGGCAATTTAAAGCCCTCATAGCTAGCGTGGAGGAGGTATACACTTTTTTACCCCACCTATCCAAAGCTCTAGAATCTTTATCCAGAGGTACTGGATTCTTAACTACAGAAGCCCTGACACCCTTAGGTCCTTGAATAATAGTTTCCGGGTCAGCTCTAGGACTCTTATACAAATATTTATGAGCCTCTGGAACTCTGTAATACCTGTCTGGCTTGACAGGGGCAGGGGGTAAAGAATCAGGATTAAGGGAAGCTTCAGAAAAAACATCCTGAACCACATCTAAAACAGGGGGAATAGCCAAAGGTCTATGTTGTGGCAAAACAAAATTCCCTAAGCCTCTTACGAGAATCTGAAAAATCCTGACCTTCCCACTTGAAATGCTCCCTCATGGAGTGCAAGGTTTCAGAAAAGGAAAAATCCTCTGGAGGAGAAGCAGAAGGACAGGAATCCTCTGCATCCGAATCAGAATAGGGAGGAAAATCCTGAATATCCTCAGCTGAAGACTCAGAGTAATCTGAGGAATGCTCCAATCCCTCTAAATCTGTCTCCACCCTAGGCCTCTTCTCTGGAGGGGGCATAGAACCCCTGATTAAAGTAATCAAATCCTCTGCCATTTTCAACATATGTTTTTTAGGAACAGAGCCCGAAGAACTTGGGCTGATGCCTGTACCAGAAAGACCAGGTCTAGCTTTAGCAGGGCCTTTAGTGACAGAATTAGAAGGCCTAGTAACCTTTTGTAAGGATGGAACCACAGAAACTTGAGAAGCCCCCTCGGCCTGACCTAACTCCTGAGAGGCCAATTCCTGTAATATTAAAGGTTCTCCCTGTGATTCAGTCGAGACCTCGGCTGGATCCACAGATTCAACCATAGATTCCATAGAACCGGCGTCCGCAACGGACGACTCATCCTGCTTAGACTTTAACGATTTATCTTTTCGCTTTTTTGCGGTAGCGCCGGAGGATCCGACGGCATGTTGTAGTTACACCGCCATCGAAAACAAGCCTAGCACAGTCTAATCTGCGTTTAATGGTGCGCTTATTAAATCTAGCGCAAAAGCGACACCCGACTACGTCGTGCTCAGGCCCCAAGCAAGGAATACAGAGAGAGTGATAGTCCCTATGAGGTATCTGTTTCCCACAAGAAATACAATTATTAACTTTTTCTGACATCCGGATTAACTGAGGCAAGAAAAGACAAAAATATTC
This sequence comes from Protopterus annectens, assembly GCF_019279795.1. Classification (NCBI taxonomy): domain Eukaryota; kingdom Metazoa; phylum Chordata; order Ceratodontiformes; family Protopteridae; genus Protopterus; species Protopterus annectens. The sequence continues at coordinate 772,307,092 of NC_056746.1, read as the reverse complement.
CCCAACGGGGTACTTAGCCCAACTTGGTCTTCGGTCTGAAACTCGTAAAAGGAAAATTTCAGGACGCCGAACGGCACTTGCAAATGCTGCTTCTGCTTCGGACCACGCGGCAAGAAAGACTGAGGATATGGCGTCGGTCATGCGCTTAAGTACTACTGCGTACTGACGTCAGCTCTGAGCGACCATGACCGACGCCAGCCTAACACTTTGGTATTCGGGCCAACCGAGGACAGTGGACTACCTACAGGTTATGACTGTAGCAATGTGAGACGAAGAACATCTGGGTAAGTCACTGGATGGGTTAAGATGGACCATTGGGATGCTAAAAGCCACTATAGCAGCTCCATGTGGAATCTCGCTAGTGGAACTAAGGTAATGGTTGCTGCCATGGACCCTAAAGCTAAGAGGACTAGAAGTGCAGGAGCCTTGTCTTTGGAGAGAATGGCTTGTACTTGGGATTTTATCTACTGTACCCTGTGAAGAGGAAGGGAAGCTACACAAAAGATGGTATTCAGATGAGCTCCTATGAACTCTAGATCTTGAGTGGGATTTAGCTGAGATTCTGACTGATTCACTGTAATGCCCAGATGAGCGAACAGGTGCAGAATGAAGCCTGTTGCTTGAAGCAGGAGATGCCTGGAGGGAGTGCTGATGAGCCAATCATCTAGATAAGGAACTACCCAGAATCCATGCAGTCTCAAGTGAGCTGTGACTGCTGCCAGACACTTGGTGAATACCCTGGGGGCTGTGGTGAGACCAAAGGGCAGCATCTGAACTGAAAATGACTGGCTCCTAGCCAAAAGCAGAGGAACCTTCTGGAGTGTTTGTCCATTTTTATGTGGCAATACATGCGTTGAAGGTCTATAGAGCACATCCAATCATTTTCCTCTAGAAAGGGAAGTATAGACTGAACTGTGACCATCTAAAATTTTGCTTGCTGAACAAACATGTTCAGAGAGATCTAAAATTGGTCACAATTCTCCTGTCTTTTTTTGGCACCAAAAAGAACGGAGTAAAATCCAGACCCTATCTGGTCTGGTGTGACTTCTTGGATGACTCTTTTCTTGCAGATGACTCTTTTCTAGCAGATTTTGAATCTCTAAGGCTGCTTGGTCCTGCTGACTGGGTTTAACATCTGGGAATCTTTGTTTTGATCTCAGAAAAAGAGTGAAGGGGGATATGGTAACCTCTGGCAATGATTCTACGCATCCAAGAATCTAAACTTATTTGTTGGAGGCTGTTGAGTGCAATGAAAATCTTCCCTCAACTGCTTCCAGAGATAAGCAATTGGGCTCCCTTCCAGGAGCATTAGAAGGGCTGCCCAGAGAAAGAATCTCTGGACCCCTGACTTTGCAGGCCAGCTCTGCCTCAGGGTCGGCATCTTCCATCAGAGCTTCTTACTCTGCCCGGAAGGGAGCCTCCTCCAAGTGTGTCCTGAACCAAATCTTGCTGCTCCTCTGATTCCTAGAGTAGGACCGTTGGGGAGCAGAAAAACGTATGCCCTCTGCAGATAGGGTCATTCCATCCTTCTCACACCTGGCTAGAATTTCTCTTGACTTTGGGGCTGAATAAAGGAGATCCATCAAAAGGAGCATTGATGAAGGAAGACTTGAATGGCTCCGCAAACTCACACAAGTGCATCCAGGTGTGCAGTCTTATGGCAACGCCTGAACCAGCTGATCTGGTCATCCCTTTGACTGCATGCGCAATGAGACTCATGGACGAGTTGGAAAAAGACTCCAGAGTGGTTAGCTGGGAGGCCACTTTGCCCTGGACCTCCTCAGACACAGCTCCTACTAGGGTAGCTCCTTGACCAGGTCTCTATGGAGCATAGTGAAATGTGCCAAAATATTTAAAGACCTTAATGTAAATGTCGATGAAGCATATAATCTGAATCTGTCCATTGCCCTGGACTCTTGGTTAGGGGGATGAACAGACAAACTCTCCTCAGCTAGGTCCTTTTTGGTGGCTGCCGCCACCACCACCACCATGGTATCTACTGCTAACCCTTTTTCGCAGTGCTGGTGGTCCTCAGGAGTACATAATACCTTGTCAGATTTGTGGGGAATTGGTTCTATGGAATCAGGAGCCTTCCAAGCCCACTGTGCAATCAATTTAATGAGAATGTCAGCAGAAGGAATCACCCAAGAAGTACATGGGCAGGCACCAAAGGCTTGCAAGTACACTGAATCCTCAGAATTAGGCTTGATGGGCTTCCAGTTACCCCTTTGTTTGAGGATCTCTAGGATGTCTCTGAAGGAGACGTCTTCCGGGGGTGACCAAGGGAACCCTCACCATCATCAAAGTCGGTGTCTTCCATGACCAGTTCCTCATGGGAATCTAAGCATTTCCTCTTACACTTTTTCTTCCGGGAGGCTCCTCAGTGGGAATCTCTGAGGAGGACTTGGAAGAAGAAGGGTCTTTGGCATGGAGACCTTGCAGCCTAGGTGCTCGCTGTCCAGACGTAGAGGTTGGGGGCACTCTGGGCAAGGAAGAATCTGGGAATAAAACTTCAACACGGAAGAGGCCAGCTGAGAGCCTGCAGAGGCCAAAGCCCTCTACATTGCCTGGAAGGCAGGCCCCCCCAGAAGCGGGATAGGAGCCTGGAACCAAGAAAGACAACCTCAGAACTGAGGTGACACCCCACTCTGAGACACCCACTTCTGAAGCAGGAGACAAGGAACAGCCTACAGCTGCAGAGGTTCCCAGTTAAGAATGACTCAGAAAAAAAGGCTGGAGCTGAACCAAAACCCTCGGACCTGACAGGGGAGCCACGGTCCCAGAAGTCCACCGGTTCTGAAGGAAGCAATGTAGTCAGAGCAGACCATGGAACCGAAGAGGAAAAGGCTGTTGGCACCGTAGCAGCTGGAACCAGGGGGATCAGAGTGGGAAGTTCTAAGCCATCTGAGGAGGTTAGAGGAAGAAGATTTGGTGGAGTCCTGGGAGAAAACACCCCAACTCCAGAGGGGAGACGGGTCTGGGAGCTGAAAAAAATACCCCTAGCCACTAGGAGATAATCCACCAACCTCACATCTAGTTCAGTGAGACTCCTGGAGGAAAGGACACATAACCCAGAAGGGGATTCTAGACTTTCTAGGAAAGGACTGGGAAGCTTCCGCATGAAGGGGTCAATGGAAGGTGAATAGCTTGTCCTGGGTGTAAATACTAAATCTGATTTCAGCACTGATGTGGTTTGCAGTGGCTGCTGTGGTGCAGCAGGAGAGGTCGACACCATCCAGGAAACTGAAGAAGTCGATACCGACAAAACCAGCACTTCAGTTTGTGTTGCCGTAGTAGACTGTGCTGTCTGCTCTGAAAGTCTTGGAACCTTAGCCTTTGGTTCTGTAGAAGTGGTGGGAACAGAAGGTTTATGCTTTTCAATCACCAGTGCCAAAGGAGAAGTTGGCACCGCGTGGCTTGACTTGGTACCAGAATCTGATTTAGAGGGTGATTTGGAGAAGGCTTCTTCAAAGAAAGGCTTGATTAGCCCCTTTAATATCAGTTTATTCCTTTGTTCAACCAAGCCCAGTTACTGTAGGCTTGGCAGACAGTACATTCCTGGTTCAGATGAGCTGGGTCCAAACAATACACATAGGAAGAATGCCCATCGGAGTTGGGTATCTTCCTTCCACAATCCTGGCACTATTTAAAACCCATAGTGTCTTTTGATTTTTCAGCCATATTGACAAAAGCGAACCAAAAATCAGAGGTCAACAGGCGGAAACACTCTCACACACACAAAAGTGACAGAAAGGAAAACTACCAGCAATGGTAGATAGACTTACCAAGAGACTGGTAAAGTGAAACAAATGACCAACTATGGTAATAGAGAGCTACCCAAAGAGGTAGAGAAGCAAAGATGGAGGGGGAGGTACTAACAATGATGGTAGGGAAAGAATACCGAAAGGTATGGAAGAAAAACACTCACTTGACCAGAAAGATGGGTAGAGACAAAGATAATAAAAATATATGTATAAAGATATAGAAAAGGATAGGATTCGTTATTAATAACCAAAGAAATTGTACGTAGCTGCGAGACAAAATGGCTGCCAGCAGCGGCAAATGAGATCGGAGGTAATATGGAAAGAGGAATTGAGGGCAGAGTCTTAGCTTGAGAGTTTTTGGCTGGTGCAAGCTGTGTATCGGCCAAGCTCATTCCGAGGATCGGAACTGAGTACCCAAAGGTCAAGGATAAATGAAGATTGACATCAGATCAAAAGATAATACAAAAACTGGGAAATTAGAAGCTCTGTTACATGGATATGAATAGCAAGATACAAGAAGTTTAAATGTTTTTAGTCCCTTTAGTTTTATACACAGGTCAGGCATATTTTTATCAACCAGAGGAGAAGTTGTGGATGACAATAAAGAGCTGAAAGATTTTCTCTGCGAGGAAAAGATGGCAACAGTCAAGTGGGACAAGCTGATTCTCCCAAATGAACAAGGTAGTTTGGCATTACCTGATTTGAAGGGGTATTTTAGAGCTACACAGTTAGAGCTCCTATATATATATAGCAAAAGCAGAAACCTATAATTCCAAGTTGAAAGGCAGCTCAAGAAACAAGGAGCAATTGGGATTTTGGATGCATATCCTTATGGAGGAGAGGAGAGAGGGAAAATGTAATACAATGGGAACAGGCTAAGAATGTATTTGGACTGTAGGATAGAGACTGCCTTCCCTATCAAGGATTGCTATCAGAGTACAGGCAAACAAAATTAATAGGGGAACTCAAGTGAAACATCAGCACTGGCAGAGCTTTTAGTAGAATCTAGAACAGAAGCTGTGGTTAAAAAAGGAATAATTAGTACAGCATACAAAATACATCATAATTATAAGAATCAATGAGAGGAGTTTTGAAAGGATTGGGAAGGGAGATGGGATAAGCAATTCACAAAGAAACAATGGGGGGATATATGTATGTCTCCCAAATATGCAACAAAGTCTAAAAGATTTAAGATCTTTGCTTGGAAGTGTTTACATAGGTACTTTTATACACCAAGTAGACAGGAAATGTGGTTTAGGTTTACCTGGTTGGAAGGGCAATTTCAGAGCTACAAAGTTAAGGCTCACATACATAACACAAACAGAAGGTTATAATTCAAAATGGAAAGGGCTGACAATGAAGAAGGGGGAAATTCAAGAAACAGAGAGTGAACTTTTGGATGCAGATCCCTAAAGAGAATAATAACCATATAGAATATTATATTCATAAAGTAGCAAAAAGTATTCTAAAAACTAAGCCAACATAAGAATGGAGAAAGAAAATGCTGCCAATAGGGATTACTGCAAGTAGGGGTACAGACAATAGGCAAGAGAAGGCTGGAATAAACTGGCAAAAAGGCCAAGGTATTGGGAGGAAATAAACAGAGACAGATAGGTAACAGAGTGAGATGAAGCCAAGATGATGTTTGCACTGCAGGCTACAGACTGCCTTCCCTAACAATAAATGATATCAGAGTATAGACAAAGAGAACAGGATTAGGGATAGGGAAGTCTTAAGTGAAAGACCTGCCCTGGTGGGATTTTTAGTTGAACATAGAACAGAAGCTGTTGTTAAAAATGAATAATTAGTAGGCATATAAGCTATTGTAAGAATCAATCAGAGGAGGTTAGAAAAGACTGTGAAAAGAGACTGGAAAAACATTTACAAGAGAACAATGGGAGTACATATGTACGGCTCCTAAGTATGCAACAAAGTCTGAAAGGTTTAGTATCTTTGCTTGACAGTGTTTGCACATGTATTTTTATACTCCAATCTGACTTCAAAGAATTTTCTATAGATAGACATCAAATGTTTGAGGACTGACAGGGAAGAAAGAAGTAACCGGGAGCATGCTGTGGGAGTGTAATATGTTGGCACATATTAAGCATTCCCTACAGAACACTATGTCAGAAATACTAGGTGAGCAAATGGCTCTAAGGATATATTTTTAAACAAGTAATAGCTTTATTAAATTATCACATATGACATTGGCAATCTTACACGTATATAAATGAAAACAAACCACAATGACACAATTTCATTTAATTCTGGATCCTGAACAGATCTGAAACTGCCTCAAAATGCTCCACAACACTGTAATGTCCCATTCTAGTTCTGTCAGGCATAAAATAATACAACCTGCAAATAGCTTTTCTTGACTACCATTCCAGTTATATTCTTGAATTTTTGAGTCCTTTATTTTCATTGCCAATGGTTTTAAATATAATGTAAATAACAAAGGGGAAAGATGACACCCGTGCCTGAATCCTCTGCTCAAGCAGAAATTATCAGAAAGGACCCCACCCACTATAATTTTCACCTCCAATCCCTCATAGATCCTCCTAATCAACCTTACAGTTTTATCAAGGAATGGAAATGCTTCCATTGCCCTGCTCATAAAGTCCAAGCTTACCTGTCAAATGTTTTCTCTGCATCAAAACCAACCAATAACAGTGATGTTTTCTTACATTCTGCTTCCATCTAGATCATCAATGTTCTGTTAATGTTGTAAAATGTTTGCCTTCCCTCCACAAAACCACACTGATACAATTTTGACATCACTTTTGCCATTCTTTTAGCCATTATAGACAAACACTTTATAATCACGATTTAGGCCTGTATGAAGCTGGATCTGATGGATCTTTACCCTCTTTAGGTATTACCACCACTTTCTTCCAGGATGTTGGTATTTCTCCCCCTCTTAAAATACTATTAAACAAAACCTTCCAGATATTTATCAGTTTTTTCCATCCTACCTTTCAAACTTTCACAGGAACATCATCCTGGGGAGTTTCCTGTAGATTGGTTATATACCACCATTTTTATATTCATCTCCTCCTATCCTGTTAGTAACTGAGCCTCATCTACCTATAACCTTGGCATATTTAGTGCTTCCATAAACATTTCCATTTGTACCTTTTCTTGATTTCCATACTTCTCTGCTTTATATATGCTTTCATTTAACTTCTGAACTATTTATAATACCTCTACAGGATCTCTTGTTATCCTTCTTGTTATAAGCCCCCTAAGCTTGGTGACGGTTCTTTCTACTTTCTGAAGCCTGAGTCATTGTGCTAAGTTTTTGTGCTCTAGATTTATTATCAGAAAACAGTTGCTTATTGAGGTAATCCCTTATTTTCTGTTTAGCATTTTTCAGTTGCTCCTCTTCTTGTTCTGTGGGATTCTCCCTATTTTGAATACTTTAACATCTGTCAGTACCTCTAAATAATTCTTGCTACTTCTTAACTGTATCTACCTTTCTTTAATTTCCACTCTATTTTTAAACTCCACTTTCAATTTTATCCCACTCCCTAGCTGTATTATCAGAAGAAATTTCTATCTTCTGTAATATCTCCTGAATAATTTCCACTACCCATTCCTTAAATTCCTCTCTTTTCAACAGATAGGTGGGAAAACAGTTTATCGCTTTTGTTTCATTATTACCCTGTTTTTATTTTAGTTACTTTTGGTGCATAATCTGAAATAGTTAGCAGGTGCATATTAAGACCTGTAATTAAACTCCCATGTTCCTTTGAAATGTAAATTTTGTCTTGCCTAGCCAGTTTTTGTACCTCGGGGAATAATATGTAAATTCACTCCAAACTCCTAGTACTGAATTCTTGTCGTCCATCCCAAATAGTTTCATTAATTTCTTGAAAAATCTTCCCTCCTTTGTTATATTTTCCTTTCTGGGACTCCCAGATACATCTTCACTCCTGCCTGCAAATCAAATTCTATTCCCCGCCTATAAGTAATATTCCTTGCAGAAAGCTGATTATTTCTCCCAGAATTTTCTTTAACTCCATTATAGCAGTTTTCGGTGGAATACAAATATATGCCAGTGTAATTCTCCTCCCTTGCCTACCATTATTACTTTTTTTGTCCTCTTCTATCACTATTGGAGCTCCTCTTGCAATTAATATAAGTACTCCTCTTTTCCTTTGCCCCAGGTATTCTGCTGAATAACCATCATGGCCTAATGGTTAAAGTGTTTGCCTTACAAACACAAGGTGCAGGGTTTGAGTCTCACAAGGGATAATTGGCTAGGCTTAAAATGGCTCGCAAGGGCAGTTAGCTTAGTACTAATCTATGAACCTATGAACCTATGTAAAGCTTTCTTTATCAAATTCATGTGTTCAGTTCTTTCCAAGTGTGTCTCATGTAGCATAGCTATTTGCACTCAACATTTTTTAAAATAGTTCATTACTCTTTCTTTTTTGCATTTATCTGTAAAACTACTGACATTTAAAGACATTACAGAAAGTATCATTGACTTAAAAAGTTATAATTCCCACATTTTATGTAGAACAGCTTTTTTGTTCCATGCACATACTGTTTGGCAGACTGATCTTTTATACAGTTGTTTCCTTGCATAAACTGTTTGGCAGATTGATCTTTTATACAGTTGTTTCCTATCATATCCATTTGAGCCTATGCCATATTTATTTATTTATTTATTTATTTTATTTTACGTTTGTTGACCGGGCTGGTCTAACTGCATACATGTCTATTTTCAGCAGAGGCCTGGGGAGACAAGCTCCACTTGAAAAGATTAACAAAGAGATAAAACATAAACATAAAATGGTTAACATATAAATGCATGTACAAAAAGTAATAGCAGAATATTACATAACATTTCAGTTGCTGAATACAAAGATTGTTACAGATCATTATATAAATTTGCTAGTAAGTCTATTCTTAAGGATGAAAAAAATAAAAATTTTTATTTTTTTTAGAGTGAGGAACAGATTTGGATATCTTACAAAACTTTTTGTTTTACTGAAAGCCCTCAAACAAAAACACCCCCAATACCCCCTAAAATCTATTAACTTACTGGTTTTATTCATCTTCATCTCCATTTCCCAAATCCTGTCTTTGTTTCACTTCCAATGTACTCTCGATTCTTCTAGTCGACTATTGTGTTTTTTCCTTCTCTAAAGCATTTTCTGTTGAAATGCTGGAAAAGATTTTACTGGCACAGTCTCTCTGTGGTCTTTATTAACAGAAGAACAAGAAGCAGAATCTCCTTCTGTCTCCCGGCTTACTTTTTGCTGGACCAACTTTATTTCCATCTTAGCACATACTTCGTCAAAAAATGATTTTGTCCCTCCAGGCAAAAATATTTTGAAGATAGCTGGGCACAGCAGTTTGAATCTCTGTACATGAAGCACTGAATATTATAAAAGAGATACAAGAACTGAAGAGGGATCTTTCGAAATGTGAAGGAGCAAATTACATAGAAATAAATGGAAGTTATGGGAATAATATATGCAGAATAATGTTGAGGAGGAGTGAAGTTTAAGGGAAAGCAAAAACTCACCAATTTATGTAATGCTGAACTGATGATAATTACAAACTAAAAAATGTGATGTATTATGTACTTAAATGGAAAAAAGTGTTAATATGTTTTTCTTTTCTATTAGTGTATGATTGCCTATGTCTTAACTGAAAATTTAATAAAGGTGTTTAAAAAATAATGTTATAAATGGTGCCCCGAGGCTTAGCATTTCCCAACTTATGCTAGTGATACTGATTTATTTTATGATATAATAAAAAGAAATTGGTAAATTCTGCCCTACTGCATCTGGCAGTATGCATGGTATTTGGATTTTATGTAGGAAAAATGAACAGGCATTTTAAGGAAAGAATATATGAGCACATATATACTATTAGGAAGCAAAATACAAATAATGCAATAGTGAGACATGCTACTCAAGTAGGTATTACATATGTTTAAATTTATGATGCTGCAGATTGCTCATTTGAGCCTAAAAGGTGATGATATCAACAATATTACAGAAGATACTGAAAATACGTGGATTACTATGAGTAAGGCAACTAAAAAACCTGGATATTAAATGATAATTACACTTTGAATAAGAGAAAACTTAAACATTAACTGATTGACAGATGATTTGATTTATGATATGTGAGTGCACAGTATTGTATTTAAATGTTCTATTTTTTTACTAATTGTATATGAATTAAAAAAAATCTTTTTACGGAAGAAAGTCCTTGTATTCGCTTAATAAACTTTTCATCTGCATATATTCCTATCTGCAGTTTTCTGGTGTTTTATGCCTGGTCCTCCTAGTCAGCTCCTGCATGTTTTCTGTCACTCAAAAATTTTCCTTTGAAATAATGGAAAAGGTTTCACTGGCAAAGTCTCTCTATAGTCTTTATACAAATGAGTCCTCTTCTCCTAGTTGACTCACTCTTTGTTGGCTATTTTTTATATCCTCCTTAACAAGTTCTGCATCCAGGAAATAATATTGTGAAGAAAGCTGTGGTAGAACCTATGACTGCAAACTCTTCCCCAGGGAATCAGATGGCCTACAGCAAAAAACACTGGTTACCATAATCAACTGCAAGCAGTGGTCAGAGAAGGATCAAACATCAACAGAGAACAGGCCGAAGACCTGGAAGTTGAATGGAAGGAAAGCATTACTCAGGGCTCTAGCACATCAGAAAGAACAGCAAATAGGTGGAGTTGAAGAAGAAGAATGGCAGTGGTCAAAACAGTATGTGCAAGGACTACAGAACAGATATGCATTCAATCCAGGTGTGAAAGCAAGGTACATAAGGAAAGCTGCTGGTGGAATGCAGAAATCATGGAATTTATCGAAAGAAAGAAGGAGGAATGCAGGAAAAAGTAGGAGATAGAAAAGATGGACCAGGCTAAGAAGGAATACTGGTTGGCTAACAGATAGGCTAAGAGAAAATTTGTAGTAGCAAACAAGGACTTACAGTAAGTAGATGGCACAAAAAAACACCATTAGATTAGGTTGCAAGGCAAAGAGAGAAAGATAAAGAAGATAGCCAGACACCCTTCATAAGGGATGCCAGCAACAACCTGCTCGCCAGTCTCTGCTCATCAAAGGTAGAGGGAAGGAGTGCTTTCAGTAGTTTCTGAAAAAAGAAAACTCTAAAGAAGCTGTACTGCCTCAGACACAGCCTATGACGAAAGAAGGCAAGGAGCCCATGCTAGAAGAAGTAAGAATAGCACTAAGGAAAATGAAGTCAGTGAATTCAGCAGGCTCAGATGAGGTCACAGCAGATATGATCAAAATGTTCATTATAACTGGGGTGAAATGGCTCCTGACGTTACTCATATAAGTATGGAGAGAATGGCATATTCTAGATGGTTGAGGAATATGCATGCGAGTGCCTGTGTACAAGAATAAGGATGACATCCATGACTGAGGGCAGTACAGAGGTATCAGATTCCTGTTACACTGTATGAAAGTTTTGGAGAGAGTGACTGATAAATGAATACACTGAACAGTATGGGAGATGAGCAGTTCAGATTCAGATCAAGATGCAGCACAACCGGCCTGATGTTTGCAGTAAAACAGATAGTTGAGAAGAAGCTAGAAATGAGGAAAGAGTCAAACTGGACATTCCTAAGCTTGGAAAAAGCATATGTAAAGGTCCCAAGAAAGCTGATTTGGGCAATCATGCCCTTGTTCAAAGTCCCAGAAACACTAATAGAATTACTATAGGCTATGTACAATTACCAATGACTCAAGAGTGAATAGTGCCCAGACTCACAAAGGCATTCTCAGTTGGAGTGGGTGTGCATCAGGGTTCAGCTCTGAGCCCACTGCTGTCCATACTGGTGATGGACTACATTAGCAGACATGTCGGTAAGTACAGATAAACAAAGCTGCTGTACGCAGAAGATGCAGCAGTATAGGCAGATTCTAAACAAGAATTTCAGCAAAGGACAGGGGAATGGAAAGCAAAACTAAACGCACATGGGATGAAACTGAGGAGAGATAAGACAATTGTAAAGGCAGCAAGTTGGGGAAATCAGAAGCTGAGAATTGAGACAGAAGGGAAAATAGTGGAATAGGTTAACAACTTCAAGTATATGGGGGGAGGTTGGTTGAGATGAAGGGAAATCTGAATAAGGAGGTCAAAGGTAGAATCAGAGGGGCTGCAGTCAACTGGCACACAGTCTCAGGTACAGTGTGTACCAGAAGAATGCCAAAGAAGCTGAAAAGTAAAGTGTACAAAAGAGTGGTGCAACTAGCATTACTGTATGGTACAGAAACCTGGATAGTAAAGGCAGAGTTGAGGAAGCTAGAGGTGCTAGAGATGAAGTGCCTGACATGGTTGGTAGGATGCACGCTGTTGGAACAAAGAAAAAAAATGAGGAAATCAGAGCAGAAGCCAAAATAGGTCCAATTGCAGAAAAAGTCAGTGTTCAACACATGCAGAAAAGCAGAAGACAATCTGATGCAACATATCTGGGACAGACAGGAAAAAGGCAAGAGGAAACAAGGGTGTCCAACAAACAGACTGATGGATGGATTATGTGAAAGAAGACCAGAGACAGTTCGACATGACTGCTGAAGAAGGTAGGAGAGTAGCATTAAATCAGGAGAGGTGGTAACAGCTGACATGGCACCTCGACTTCAAGTAGAAAATGGGAAAAAATGTGTTGATGATGATTCTTGAGAAGCCTCATGTTCAAATTTTTTATTTCAAGTTATATTTGCGGTTATGTCATTTCATCTGAATAGCTAGTTAAAACTTCTATTTTTCCAGCCTTTTGTTATTTGACGTTATATATTTCTTCACTGTGTCACTTGTTTTAAACAACTAAGTGCATTTGATTTATTTTTCCTGTAAATTACTGGAACCAATCTCCTGTTCCAAAGAACTTGAACTGCTTTTTCAGTAATAGCTGTAATATTCTTCTCAACCATAGCCTTTTCTTCTAATTTTATGGGAGCTTTCCTCTTTTTTTTTTTCACGAAATTTCTTCTTTGCTGGCATCCAGGCAGTTCAAGTAGTAGCCAATAAATCAATTTTCTCCAGCTGAATAGCTTTAACTGGTTTATTCTTACAGCTGCAGTTGTCAGCTAGGAGAGCTGTAATCAACCTGTTCATCATCGTGCTGCCATCTAAGAAGTCCATCAATCAGTAGTTCTTTCTGGGATGTGGATAAGTAGATAAAGGTGGATTCATCTGCATATTGAAGGAAGATGACTTACCAATTCCTTTGTGAAATGAAATAATATATGACTTTTTTCTATAGGTCTGGGACAAGGTTCTCCTGAATTGTTCTGTTTATGTGTCAGGGTAGGTATGTCATCTAATACAAGTTTTAGATATTCATCTGGCAAGCTATCAGGTGACAGAGTGGTGGATCTAATGTTTCTGAATATTTTTGTATGGTTGAAAACACCCATACGTTTAACAAAATAATAAAAAAATTATCAAAATGGATTCAACACTTTTATTAAACAAAACACTGCTAGTGCTTTAACATATTGTCTTCAAGGGGGTACAAAAAAGCACTATACAACATGTACTTATAGTTTTGCTGTTCTTTGACAAAATCTAGTTTTCAGGTCAGCATTCTGTGTATGCCAATATGTAGTTTACTAGTGTAAACAGCAAAGCAGTGTATCCCCCCATACTCAAAAGCATTCTTAATGGTCACCACCTCAGCAAAAATGATATCCAGCAACATGGGACTTCCCTGTGCAAGAACACCTTAGGATTAAGAAACTATGACAAAGGATGGGTTATTGTGAGAACTTGTAATAGCTTTGCAATAGCCATGACAATGTTGTTATTCAGATCTAGTTACACTAAGCTATGACAACAGCTCTTGGTCAGATCATCTTGCAACTGATACCAGTGGTGGTCAGAACCTATTAGGTCTTAACATTGGCCACTGAAGCCTTTTGCTATTATATTAGCTATTATACATACATACATACATACAAATGTTTCAAGCACAGGCATTAAAGCCCTTCTAGCTTGCTAATATGCCAAAATACTTGTTCCCATAATAAATGTCCAGGTTGTTCTTAAAAATATCTAAACTAGTACTTGCTTTAATGTAATTTTGTAGTCTGTTCCAAGCATCAGCTACTCTGTCAGAGAACCAATTAGTACACTTCTCACTCCTATAGGATCTTCTACATAGGTTATCTGACGATTCTCTACTTTTTGATAACCCCAAACATTCCCAGAGATAGTTGTCCCTAAATGCCCTATATACCTGAATAAGATCTCCTCTTAAACATCTGTAAGAGACACTGTACAAGTTCAGATATTTTAGTATTTCATAATAACTTAGATTTTCACATCCATGGATCCCCTTAGTACACTTCTGCTGTACCCTTTCAAGTTTATTCTGTTTTCCTATAGGGTTTCCATATTGTTATTCCATACTCAAGTTTGGGTCTAATGTAACTAGCAAACAATGACTTCATTATGCTTGATTTCCTAGACTTTATAAATCTTTTTATACAACCTATAGTTCTATAACTATCATTAGCCAACTGGTTGATATGATTAGAAAAACTCATAGCCAAATCTACCCATATACCCAGGTCCTTAAATAAGTCTACAGTTTCAATCACTGTGTGCTGTATTAAATATTCACCTTTCAGTTTATGTCTACCAAATCTCATATGCTTACTTTTTGATGTATTTATCAACATATTATTCTCCTGTGCCCAAATGGTCTATTTAGTCAAATTATTTTGCAGACCTGCCTTATCTGTAACACTTGTAATCAGTTTACCCAATTTCAGGTCGTCAGCATGTAGAACAGCTCAGATGAAAAAGTAAGGTCTGAAATATACAATCTAAACAAGTAAGGGCCTAGTACAGAGCCCTGTGCGACACCTTGACTGTAACCAAGGATTTCACCTGCCCAGTTGGTATGTGATACTTGCCATGTCCTATTTGTAAGCCATGCAGCTATCCATCTTATCAACAGTACATCACCTTGGTGTAACTCATTCTAAGCCTTTTAGTTTAAGCACTTGGGCTTCAGACCAGTTGTTTTACATTAAGAAGGTTTGTGGTCTGCACTGTAGTGGCAGAACAGGTAGCTTACATCCTTCTAAGTTGGGAACTGCTGAAGGGCTCAGTGTCTGTTATTCTAAAAGTGTATTAATTCTGGTTTAAGCACTTGGGCTTCAGGCCAGTTATTTTACATTAAAAGGGTTTGTGGTCTGCACTCTTGTGGGAGGAGAGGCTGGACTCTGCCCTTCTGAGCTGGGAATTTCTGGTTAAAGGCTTATAGTGCCTGCATATCAGAAGAGCTTCTTACTGAAATTGGTACACCTTGTTTGCTGTAGCGTAGACTAGATCCAGGCCTGCTGAATCTAGCTTTGTTTGTATAACTTGAGCACTAATCCAGGCATTCTTTAAAGTATTCAATTGTATTTACTAATGCCTGGTAGTAACTTGATTAAAGTGTAGCTATCATTCTAAGTCTTTTGGATTAAGCACTTGGGCTTCAGACCAGTTGTTTTATATTAGGAAGGTTTGTGGCCTGCACTGTGGTGGCAGGATAGGTAGCTTACATCCTTCTAAGTTGGGAACTGCTGATTGAGGGCTCAGTGTCTGTTATTCTAAAAGTGTATTAGTTCTGGTTTAAGCACTTGGGCTTCAGGCCAGTTATTTTACATTAAGAAGGTTAATTAAGTGGTCTGCACTCTTGTGGGAGGAGAGGCTGGACTCTGCCCTTCTGAGCTGGGAATTTCTGGTTAAAGGCTTATAGTGCCTGCATATTTCAACTGTTTCTTATTGAAATTGGTACACCTTGTTTGCTGTAGCATAGACTAGATCCAGGCCTGCTGAATCTAGCTTTGTTTGTATGCTTGTTTGCTTGTTATTTCCCTGAAACGCTAATACCACCTAAAATGCGGCTTTTCAGCGCTTCCGTGGATCCTAGTGATATCTGCATTGCTTACAGTACTTATTTCCTTGTTTCACTTAAAAGAAAGTTACTGTTTGTCGTTTTTGCATTTAAGTTACCTGTAACACATTGCATTTAAGTTACCTGGCAATTGCTCACTAAAGCAATTATATAAGTCAGCACTAAAAAATTAAAAGCACTGCACCCTCACAAACTCCCCTTGAGTACCTTGTTTCCCATTGGCCCTTTTTTCAATTATAAAGGAATTCCCAATACTATTCTAGCATGTCCAAAGGTCAGTTGTCAATTTCCTCTCCAGTCCAGCTGGTGAATCTGGGAATCTTGAGGCAATGTTACAACTGCCTCATGTACACAGACAACCCTCTCCTCCTCCCAACAAATTCCAACAAATGTGAGAGATGCATCCATATAGCCAAACTGGAGGCTAAGCTCTCTCAACTCAGTACTGGCGTAACCAGTCAGGAGGAGAAGGAAACCACACTCACTACAATTCCAGTCTCACAAAGACCTACCATGACAGCAAACCAAACACATAAACACACAAAAACATACTCGGAGGCTCTAAATAAAAATCTGCCTAAGCAGCAGAGACCTCCAAAGCAGACACCCAAGCAACCGTTACCCCAAAACAAAACACGTGCAACACATAGCTCACAAAGCCAGTGTGCCGAACAGTCACAGCCCTTAAGGCTAAACAACACACCTGATACACTTGTAATAGGTGACTCTATCGTCAGGCACACTGACGTCCAGCTCACCAGGCTGAACAAGGAGGTCACGGTGAGCTGCCTGTCGGGCGCTAGGATCCGCCAAATAACACAAGCACTCAGGTCACTCCAAGGCAAGTACAAATATGACTCAGTCATTGTCCATGCTGGTGTGAATGACCTGAGACGTACCTTCCTGGACTACATGAAAAGAGACATAGAGGAGCTCTCTGAGCATGTGGCCCAGGCCGGTATGATCCTGACCTTGAGTAGCATCTTACCCTCACCAAGAATGATGCCACAATATGAAGACAAGATGATCAATTTCAACAACTGGCTTAAGTATTGGTGTCACTCAAAGAGGATCCAATGCCTGTCAGCCTGGGATGACATGCTCAACAAGCCACGATGCTTCGCTAGGGACGGATTTCACCTATCACCCCTGGGCTTTCGGATATTGGCAAAGGCTCTTGCTACCCCCATAGTGCCTTTTTTAGGCAAGGCTCAAAAGACAAACCCACCTCCATAGGTATCACAAGGAATAAGAAACTAAGAGTAATGCTACTCAATGCCAGAAGTCTAAACCTCAAGATGCACGCACTCAAAACTCTCCTTAGCATGGAGAACATTAATATCTGTGCAGTAATAGAAACCTGGTTCAAGGCTCCCGAGAGCACCCCAGCACTACCAGGTTATACCTCATACCATGCTTTTCGGCCCAAAACTTGGACCGAACCACAAAAGGAGGGGGAGTATCAATATTCGTCAAAGATACCCACACCTCCAGGTTGGTGGCACAGCACGAAACATCAGAGACTATCCATGTGCAACTAACAGTGGGTAAAACTGCCTTCCAGTTTATAGCCTGCTACAGACCACCCTCCCAAACCCAGGAACCCCACTTGGCCTTCCTGAGAACACTGGAAAATATGAAGGTCTCTCCAAACACCATTATATTAGGCGACTTCAACTACCCAAACATAGACTGGGAGCATTACTCTAGCTCCAACACCCTAGCCCAAAGGTTCCTAGAATTTATAAACTCAAATGCTATGGAACAACTTGTTACCACTCCCACAAGAGGGGAAATCATACTGGACCTGATCATCACCAACATGGGGACTCTATGCTCCAGACCAGAAGTGTATCCCTCACTGGTAAGATCAGACCATAAACTAATCTCACTGGATATTCACATCCTGACCCCACCTCCTGCCCAGAAAACCACAGTGAAAAACTTCTCTAAAGCAAATTTCACACTCCTCAAAACTGATGTGGTATCCTTCAAAGCCCCCGGGCCTGTGGAAAATACGGCCCAGACCGCAGAATCTTTTATAAATGCATTCTATGAACACCTTCAGGAATGCATGGATCATGCAATCCCAAATAAAACCAAGACCCAATCCTCCAAAGGCAGACGTCCTGTCTGGTGGACCCCAGCCATAAACAAACTATATACAACAGAAGGAGGAAGCTACTAAATGATAGAGCAAAATCCCAAAAAGGGAAGGCATCTCTGATCAGTATTAGCAAAAAACTACGGGCACTCATAAAATCGTCTAAGGCCAGCTTCGAGAGAAAAATTGCACAGGACACTAAGGATAATCACAAGGCTTTCTTTAGTTATGTTAGGAACCTGGGTGGGAATTCCCAGATATGCTCAGAATTTGTCAAAAATGACAAAAAATACACCGAACCCACAGACATTGCCAACATCCTAGCTGACAAGTTCAGCGCAAACTTTCCCCCCCTCCCCACCAAAAGGGCAAATATCTATCCCAGCAGAGTGCTGCTCCCCTGACATCTCAGATGCTCAGGTACGAGCCGCCCTCTCCAAAGCAAAAAACACAGCATCAATGGGACCAGACGGTGTCCCGGGCTGCATCCTACATGAACTCCAAGAAGAGCTAAACCCAAACATAAAACTACTGTTCAATCTCAGCCTTACTACAGGATATGTACCCAAAGAGTGGCGTACAGCAACAGTGGTCCCTCTCCACAAAGGTGGTGCCTCAACGGATCCTGGAAACTATTGCCCCATAAGCCTGACTAGCTTGGTCTGCAAAACTATGGAAAGGATCATCATGGACCTCATAAATAAAGATATTGGGGACCTACAGACGCTAGATCCTACCCAGTTCGGCTTTGTTAAGGGCAGATCCTGCCTCTTAAACCTGGTTGATTTCTTTGAAACAGTCACCAAGGCCATTGATGAGGGGAAGGTGGTCCACACAGCCTATCTGGACCTCGCAAATGCCATCGATACAATACCCCACTCGGGCATTATAGATAAGCTCACCAGCTTAAATATAAACCCCTATGCCACTAGATGGGTTGCAAACTGGCTCAAGGACAGAACCCACATGGTTAGAATTGTTGGAGCCATGTCAGACTCCAAACCAGTTACAAGTGGCATCCCATAAGGCTCAGTCATGGGATCTCTCTTGTTCGGTATATATTTCTCGGAGGTACAGGCCAACACGGAAGGACTGTGGCTGACCAAGTTCGCAGATGACTGCAAACTGGGCGCCATAA
Organism: Protopterus annectens; assembly: GCF_019279795.1. Lineage (NCBI taxonomy): Eukaryota > Metazoa > Chordata > Ceratodontiformes > Protopteridae > Protopterus > Protopterus annectens. Next base: position 772,288,172 of record NC_056746.1, on the reverse strand, counting down.
TCGACTCTCCAGCCGACACAAGCATCCTCCAAAAGGGCCTCATAGAAACAGACAACTGGTGCCAGAGCCATGGCCTCAAGCTAAATGCCAAAAAGTGTATAGGCATCCCCTTTGGCAAAAACAAAGTGCCCACAAATTACCACATAGGTGGTAATCCATTAAGTACAGAAGAAGTAATTAGGGACCTGGGGACCCAAGTTGATAGCAGTCTCTCATTCGACAACCACGTGGCCAAAGTGGTTAGAAAAACATTTTATATAGCCCACCTAATCATGAAGAGATTCACATCTAGATCAGGGGAGGTCATCGTGCCTCTTTACTCATCCCTCATCAGGCCCATAATTGAGTACAATGCCCCTTTTGGGATGTACCTCACCAGACACCTGCAGCAACTGGAAAGACCCCAAAAGTACCTCACCAAGAGAATCAAAGGGCTCAAACAGATGCCATATGCTGCCCGGTTAAAGAAACTCCAGCTCTACTCAGTGGCATACCGCCTGTTCAGGGGCAATTTGTGCCTGACGTATAAAGCCATGTCCAACCCGGAACTAATGGACATGCTGCATCTCAGAAAATCCAAATCCCATTGAGTTAAGCGGTCGAGAGACTTGAACCTCAGCACTGAAATAAACAGGACATGCTGGAGGGACAGATTCATAACCCAGAGGCTCCCTTCACTCTGGAATAAAATCCCAGTCCAGGTTAGGCAGAGTCCCTCATTGACTCTCTTCAAGAGGAATCTTGATGAGTGGATTGGAGATCGTAGGTTTAACCCGGGTATCACTTCTGTGTCACTGTTAGACAGAGGCACAGTATACTAACCTCGAAAAAGGGCATAGCAAAATTAATTTAAAATGGGTGGCGAAAGCCAAACACATTCTGGCTAGGCTTATAAATGCCCTAGGGCAGATAGCCTAGTATGAACCTATGAACCTATCAATACCTAGTTGTACTAATCTATTGATCAGTGTTTTGTGCATGACCCTGTCAAATGCTGAAGTTAAATCTATATAAATCACATCACAGCACAATTTTTCATTCATAGCTGTTATTATACTGTTATAGAACATCATGTTACAGGTGGTAATAGATCTATTTTCAACATATGCATGCTGATATATGGTTTCAAGTCCCAACCTATCCAGTTCTGACAATAACTTATCCAGTATTACCTTCTCCATTTTTTTTGCATAACATGAAAGTAGACTTAAGGGGCTATATGATTCTGGGTTTGTCATACCCCCCTTTCCCTTAAAGACAGGTTTAATGAGTGCATGTTTCCAATCTTGAGGAATCTCCCCATATTTATATGACCTAGTGAATAATAGATGTAATGGCACTGTAAGTTCTTGCTTAAGTGTTCTCAGGTCATTGTTAATTATTCCGTCTCCTCCCTGCGCTTTGTTTGGATCCAGTTTGCACAGTTCTTTTTCAATATAATCTAATTTGGTTCCAGTATCTGGGGCTACATGGTTGCCACTAGGACAACTTGCCATCCCTTTTGTGGAGCCAAACTGTTTTGCATTTTATTATGACACTCTTTGGACCCTTGTTTTGGACCTCTGTACCTTTTGTGTTCAGCTCTTAAGCCATAGCTTTTTGCTAGTAAGCTTAGCTATTACAACATCTTTTGAAGATGTGTTCCTGTTCTGTGTAGAATTTAGCTGTTACAACAGCTGTTGGAAATGATTTCTCTTTTTCTAAACAATGGCTGGAATTCTCTTCAAAACTGTCTGTTTCATAATAGTTTTACTGTAGAATAAAGACTCCTACACTCAAAATCTTCATTAGTTTGAGTTTTTATTGAAGGATGAGTACTTTTGTTGAAAGACTTCATCAGATCTAATCGGAATATTCCATCGCTACACATTTTACACATTCATGAGCTTGGTGAGGGAGTGACAATGGAAGCTCACTCCATCCATATGAGACAAACAACTGAAGTTGTACCATTTGTAAAACCAGAATTTAATGGTGGAAAAACAATACGTTACAAAGGGCTTAATAATTACATAGTCAAAACAAGCTAAAAATACACGTTATGAATCCTTCTAATGAAGACTAGACTAACAATACTTAAAGGTGAGCAGTATTATGAAGAAGCCTAAGATTTTGAAGAGAATTTTAGCCATTGCATAGAAAAACAGAACTCTAAATTCCAACAGTTGTTATAACATTAAAATTCTAGTCACACCAGAAAGGCATATTTAAAATCTGTTGTAAGGCTACAGGGTAGGGACTGGTCTGAAACAATGGCTTAAAATGTGGTCTAACACCTCAATTTAATATAATATAATAGCAAAAGCTTGCAGTGACCATTGTTAAGGTCTAAAAGGTCCTGAACACCACCGGTATCGTAACTAGTTGCAATAAGACTTGACCAATGGCTATTATTACTGCTTAGTGAAACTACTTCTGATTAGCAGCCATTATCACAGCTGCTTTCCTAAAGCACTAACCAAAAGCTGTTATAAAGTCGCTCTCGCAATAACCCAACCTTTGGTAGAATCTATACTGAAAAAAGGGATTATGCAAGGCAGACAGTTGGTCTGTGTTTTTTTTTTTGGATACAGTACACAGAAGTAGTACGCATAACATGACTCTCTTAGCCTTGCTGTTCTTTGAGACAATAAAGCTTTCAGGTCAGTCTCCTGTCTATATTCAATGTACAGTACGAATATACAGCAAAGTAGTGCAAACCTTCATACTGAAAAAGGGGGTTATGCAAGGCAGACTGTGGCACAGCTGCTGTGCAGGATACAGAGTATGCAAAACATGATGTCCTTAACTTCATTTATTTTGAGAAAAATCAACATTTCAGGTCAGCCTACTACCTATGTGAAGCATGCAGTACACTGACAAACAGCAAAGCAGTTTATCCCTCCATACTAAAAATGGGAATTATGGTAGGAATACTATTGCATGACTGTTTTGTACGATTCCAAGCAGAATATGTGAGGTAAAGATCATGTATGATGTTAAGAAATATCCTGGCACTGTTGATATGATTTGGGTTATAAGTAAGGACCTGGTCTATTACACTTGACTTACCTAATGCAGTGTATTTTCTAGTTGGTGCATTTATTAGTTGAATTAATCCACATAGGTTTATTTTGTATTGTTGGAATGTTTTATTTCTGCTCAGAGTAGTACTAGACCAGTCAAATATTCATGCCACTAATAATTATTATATTCCTTGTTACTGTTCTTGTTAGCCAATGTAAGATATCCTCCAAGGTGTTCATGCTGCCTGTCATTAAATTTGGTGGAATATACAGTGCAGCAGTACTTATTTTTTTCTGAGGGTTAAATGGATGGAAGGAATTAAGATCTCTGATGTATCAAACTCTGGAATTATGAACTAGTATTCTTGCACTTTTGGAGCTACAGTCTTTTCCTATGAGGTTATATTAGGGTGGCAGTATTTCTTTATCTTTTCTACCAGATGTTGGCAAAGCCTCAGACATTGCCAGTACTGTCAAGACATTTATTTACAATCCAGCTATGCAATTTGAAGATTTAATTGGTTATGATTCTAATGTTAATATGCTGAATTTCAAGCCCAGTTTGCAGATTATGATTTTGTTTCCTGATGAGTTGGTAAATACAAGTCCTGAGTTTTGCTGAATATATCCGCAAGTACATTTATGAATGTTATTTGGTGTATTACTTAGATGTAAGATGATTTTATATTTTTTCCTTTGTTTTCATTTTTTTTTTTAATTATGATTTAGTGTGCTGATTGTGTCATGTTGGGTATGCAAAAATACTTGGGTAAGTTCTCTACTGATGTCTGTCAGAATACTCAGTAAATACAGATAATAATGAGCTTCTAACCTCCTTGTGGTGTTTATCCAAACCATCTTGTAAAAGCACATGACATTCAGTTTCCTACAGCTGTACATTAATGTACTTACAGTATACACACACATACAACAATATACATCTTGGATATTGGTATTAATAATACTAAAGATATCAACATCGTACAGGCAAAGGACATTTAAAGCAACCACTTCTTGAGACTTCTGTCATTCAGCAAAGCCACCCTCACATGGACTGTAACTAGGCTAATGACCAGGGGAGCTTTTCAAAGTCAAACCAAGTTTTCCTGAAAGAATAATGATGTCTTGTATCCAAATACGACATTCAGAGCCAGGCATTTATAAGGTACCTCTGACCACAACAGACATGTTCGGATTGTAGATTTATTTCATGCTTTTTGGTTTGGAATTTTATAGAGGTTTCAAAGAGAAATCATATAGAAAGAAACATTTATGATCAATACTTGTACTCCTCATGGAGAGAGGTGAAGACCATCAGGTGCAAATTACTCTGGTTGGCTATATATCTTACTAAGGACAATAAGAACTTAATTCCTCCCATCGATGACAACATGTACTAGTCACTGACCGATTGCCACATTTTTGTTTGATATGCAGGTGAAGTGATAAGAGGATTTCTTTAAGCAGATATGTTTTGCTCACATTTGATAAGATGTCTAATACTCCCATCTTGCTGCCAGAGGGGACATTTTTTTTAATTGTTCACTTCAACCTGAACAATGGCTAGATTAATCAATATCCTTAGAGGGAATGCTGCTTTAAATTGTCATTTCAACCTGAACAATGTCCATATTTATAACTACTTTTAGAGGGAATACAGTTTTAAACTGCTTACTACAACCTGAACAATAACCGGTTCCCTGAGAGAAGAATGAACATTCACAACAATGAATGTTAAAACACCTAACTCACATCACAAAAAAAACTGAAAACTCAAATGTTATGAGTGTCACTGTGCAGGATTGGGGTTTTGTTCCTGCCCTCACTGTAGTGTGATTTCACAGTTTGTATAAATAATTATAAGGGAGTGTGAGGGTGCAAGGAGGCTTGCCTCTGCAAAAAAAAAAAAAAAAAAAAAAAAAAAAAGATTTTGTGATCCTAGCATTGTGTTTGAGTTTCTGGGTTTCTGGGTTTCTGGAGATGTGGGCTTGGTGTTTCAATGATTCTTCTTGTGAACGTTTGACCGTCTGTCAAGTATCCCATTGATCACATTACAGTATCCTTTATCCTTTTTAACCTAGTAGAGATGCCCTAATTTTGCTTTCAGACAAGACATGGCCCTGTCTTTGCATACTCTAGTAACTTGTATGCCTGTGTATGCACAGAGAGTCAACAATGACTAAATGATTTGGGGTTGACAATTTACAATGCCTGACTTACATCTGGGATTGTTCAGTTTTAGCTCCAGCCATTTTCTTACTAAGAGTCTATCCATTATCACGCTATGGTGACTACATATCCATGACTTACTATGGTTAGTGGGAGGTCTAGCCAATGAGGAGCTTGGATTAACTAAACTTATGGCTTCTAAATGCAAAGGTGACACTTTTATAGGTGTCTTCTTCAGAACGTCTGCATATGTTGTGGTAGGTGTGTGTGTGTGTGTGTGTGTGTGTGTGTGCGTGTGCGTGCACGGGCTAACAAGGTGGGGCTTGTGCTCAGAGTTTAGCCTCAGAGTTTTGGATGTGTTTGGGTGGCACAGTGGACAGGACTGTCACCTCACAGCAAGAGGTTCCCCAGTTCTATTCTCCGCTGGGGTGCCTTCTGTGCACAGTCTGCATGTCCTCTCTGTGTTCGTGTGAGTTTCCGCTTGGTGCTACAGTTTCCTTCCACATTTCAAAGACATGCAGTAGGTGGACTGGACACTCTAAATTGGCCATAGGTGTGATTGTGCATGCAAGACTGTGGTGCGGAAGAACTGCCGTGACAGGGTTGGTCACCCGCAGGTGTAAACCTTGGCTCTAGATCATTATCAAGGTTGACGTCATACCTCAAACCCATGTGCAAAAAATAAATATGGGAAAAAGGAATTGTGGAAATATGGATGAATGGATTTTGAATGTGCTTAAAACTCTCAAAGACATTTACAGTAATGTCAAAATGTAGTGTATCTTCTGTAAGCTTGAGGCCATTCTTAAACTCCTCAAGACATATTTTATCTGTTATATCTCTGGAAGATAATTCATAGCGTGCCTCCATATCATACCCACTATAGTAGTAGTATTTTTCATAGGTTTCCTTTTAAAACCAGCTGATGGTGTTCTATTTTTATGATTTTACAGCAACCTTATAGTACAGTATTAGCTACTGCTACAAAATTAAGATATTTAAGGTAAACTAGAAAATGTTTTAAGAACTAAGTGCGGACTGTACAACTACTGGTGGAAAATAACTGAAGACGATCACTAGTACTAGCAAATGACAGGAGTGAGAGGGACTTTTGAAGATGTGCATTAACAGCTCAGCAACCAGTGGAAAGTACAGTTTTGTACCTACCATAAATGTAGATGTTCGAGTGCTAATACAGCTGCAGTAATCACATATGGGTTCTCTGCCATCAGGCGGGTCCTCGGTCGGCCGAATTCCAAAGTCTTGGTCCGGCGTCGGTTGTTGTCGCCTTCTTCCCTGACGTCAGTGTGACAGGGTATATAAGTCACAGCCGATGCCATATTCTTCAGTCTTTCTTGCCCCAGATGTCAGGTGCCCCCAAAAGGAAGGCAATACATAATTATATATCTATATGTGTATATATATATATATATATATATATATATATATATATATAAATATAAATATATTCAAGCAATGCAATGTTATCAAAAAAGAGTAGTTGCAAGCAAATACACCATAGGAGGATAACCCAAACTAGGATGTATGAGGAGGTGTTAGCCACTAGTCCTTTACCTAGAGGGGAAGGAGGGAGGAAAACCTGTACTGCAGCTGTATTAGCACTCGAACATCTACATTTATGGTAGGTACAAAACTGTACTATGTTCATCGTGCACACAGCTGCAGTAATCACATATGGGTAGAATCCCAAAGCTACGCACAGGGTGGTAGGCACTAGTTGGAACTGGGATGAGCCAGAATGCCCTGCAACACAGCAGTAGCAAAGCCTGCTCTAGTTTTGGAATATAAAGACAGGTGGTAGTGTCTTGTGAAGGTATGTACAGAACTCCAAGTGGCTGCCTCCAAAATATCTTTGGTAGGAACTCCTCTGAGGAAGGCTGTAGAGGTAGCTGTGGCCCTGGTGGAGTGGGGTCTGATGCCTACAGGGACAGGTTTCCCATGATAGGAGTAACAGAATCGTATGCAGTGGCCTATCCATTTTGAAATTGTCTGTTTGGTAACAGGCTTCCCTTGAGCCCCTACAGCATAGGACACAAAAAGTTGTTCAGATTTCCTGAAGGGCTTTGTTCTGTCCAAATAATAACGTAGCTGTCTATGGATGTCTAAGGAATGTAGCAGCCTTTCCCCTTTGTTTTGAGGGTTGGGGTAGAAGGTAGGTAAGTGTATGGCTTGATTCAAAGCTACCCTGGATACCACTTTAGGCATAAATGACGGGTTGGTTCGAAGGGAAACCCTGTCCTGATGGAAGATGAGAAAGGGCTGTACAGCCATGAGGGCTTGTAGTTCCGAAACCCTACGAGCTGAGGTAATGGCCAGAAGGAAAGCTGTTTTCCAGGACAAATACTGCAAATCTGTTGAGGCAGCTGGTTCAAAGGGAGGCAATGTTAATTTTTCTAGAATGTAATTAAGATCCCAGGCTGGCACTGGTTGTTTCCTTGGGGGTCTTATATTCTTAGCCCCTCTGAGGAATTGTCTTAAAAGTGGGTGAGAGAATAACGGTGGATCCGTGTTGAATTCTGCCGAAATGGCTGAGGCATGGATTTTTATGGAGGAAAATGAAAGTCCACTGTTCAGCAGCTCAGCTAGATACTGTAACACCTGAGGCAAATTCAGTTTTCTAGGGTCCTGGCCTTTTTTCTCATTCCATTTCCGTTTCCATTTTGCGGAGTAAGTCTTCCTAGTAGATGGCCTTCTGGCCTCCAGAATGACATCCTGCACCTCTTTGGTGAGTAGGGTCTGTTGTGGTGTTAAGGAATTTTCCATGCAGCGAGATTGAGTGTTTTCAGCTGACTATGAAGAGTTTTGTAGCTGCGCTGAGTCAGCAGAAGAGGCATTAGAGGTAGTGGCCAGGGAGGAGTATGTGTTAGGCTCCTTAGGAGTGGGTACCAGTGCTGTCTTGGCCAGTCTGGAGCAATCAGTATCATCTTCGGTCTGTCTGCTCTTGCTTTCAAGAGCACCTTGGGTAAAAGAGGCAGAGGTGGGAAAGCGTACACTGTCCATCCTGTCCAACTGAATGAAAGGGCATCCACTCTCCAGGCCTTTGGATGAAAGGTCCTTGAACAAAACTTTTCCAATTGATGATTCCTGTGGGAGGCGAAGAGATCTATGTCTGGACTTCCCCACGCTTGGATTATCTTTGTAAACACCTGTGGATGCAACTTCCATTCATGTGGATCTGTCACATTTCTGCTTAGATTGTCTGCCAGCGTGTTTTCCAAACCTGGCAAGTACTGTGCTTGAAGTTCGATTTGCCATTCCAGAGCCAAGTTCCAAAGTGTCATGGCTAGTCTGCACAGGGGATATGAATGTGTTCCTCCTTGTTTGTTTATGTACCACATTACTGTGGTGTTGTCTGTTCTTATAAGTAATTGTCCTGGATGCAGGAAGTCCTTGAAAGCTGTAATTGCATTTATCACTGCTGGCATTTCTTTTTGATTGATGTGAAGGTGCTTTTCCTTTTGGGACCATTTGCCCTGAATGCACCTGTCTGTCATGTGCGCCCCCCCAGGCGTAATCTGAGGCGTCTGTTGTGATGACTTGATTTGCGTGAGGCTTGCAGAATGGGAGGCCTGTGTTTGTTTGGCATGCTTGGGCCCACCATAGAAATTCCTTTTGCAAACAGGGAATTATTGGTATTATTGTTTCCAAGCTGTGGCTGTGTTGAGACCATAGGTTTTTTAGGTACCACTGAAGTTTTCTCATATGCAATTTTGCACATGGGATTAAAAGAATGCAAGATGCCATGAAGCCCAGAGCCTGCAGGATTTTCCTTGCAGTAAGCCTGGTACAATTTGCTAGTGTTTTGAAGTACTGAGTTAGTTGCCCCTGTTTTTCTGGCGTAAGATAGGCCATCTGGGTGTTTGTGTCCACGTTGACACCCAGGAAAGTTATTTTCTGAGATGGTGTTAGCCTGGATTTCTCTTTGTTGATTGTGTATCCCAGAGAATTCAGTAACCGTGTTGCATAAGCCAGATGTTCCAGAAGTGTGTGCTTGCTGTCCGCTTGGATCAGGCAGTCGTCCAAATAAGGGTAAATTTGTATCCCTTGAAGTCTGCATTAGGCAATTACTGATGCCAGGCATTTCGTGAATACTCTGGGCGCAGTAGATAAGCCAAAGGGCAATGCAGAGAATTGATAGTGGATTGAACCTGCAAGAAATCTGAGGTATCTTCTGCAGCTTTGTCTGATTGGGACATGCAGGTATGCCTCCTTGAGGTCCAATGTTACCAGCCAAAACTCCTTGCCCAGCATAGGAAGAAGCTGCTGTAATGTGAGCATCTTGAATTTTGGTACGAGTAGAAATGTATTTAGGATGGATAAGTCCAAAATGGGTCTCCAGTCGGTTCCTTTTCTTGGTACCAGAAAAAGTCTGGAATAAAAACCTTGACCTTGTTCGTGAGTAGGAACCTCTTGAATAGCTTTCATTTCCATGAGTTTTGAAATTTGTATTTGCGCCTCTGCCCTTTGATTGTGTGGCAGGTTTGGCATGCCTCTCATTTTTGGAAGAGTGTGAAAATGAAATCTGTAGCCTCGGTTTATAATGTCCAGGATCCATTTGTCTGTTGTGATAATATGCCAATTTCTTGTAAATAGTGCCAGCTTTCCTCCCAGGGGAGCTGCCAGCTGGGCGTTGCTTGGCATGAAAAGGAGGAAGTCATTGGGTTTGCTTTCTGTATTGTTGTGCACTGTCTTCGCCACCTCTTGGTGCTGGAGTTTGCCATTGTCTGCCTCTATATGATCCTTGAGATTGTCCTCTGCCCCTTGTGCGCCTGTATCTACCTCTTTGGGGCTTGTCCGTGGCTGGAAAGGACCAGTTTTTAGAAGGCCAATTTCTGCTAAAACGTGGTGGCTGTACCTGTAGAAAAGCCTTGACAGTTTGCATAGATTTAGCTTTTTCTTCCATTTTTCGTAGTATCTCCTCAGCATTAGTACCAAATAACACATCTTTTTGTAAAGGAGCATCTAGTAGTTTAGCTTTAACATGATCCGGCAAGCTTTGTTCCCTAAGCCAGGCATGTCTACGAATAACTGATCCTGTAACAGCAGCTCTACTTGAGGCCTCTAAAGCATCATAGCCACATTGTAAGGTGTGTTTACCCACTTGTTCTGCACTATGCATCATATCCTGCAATTCCTTCAAATCTGGTTGCTCAGGCTGAGACATTTTGTTTCGTAATTGTGATAACAGAAACTGCTGATATTTAAGCATATGGAACTGACAATTTAAGGCTCTCATGGCTAGGGTGGCCGAGGTGTATACCTTTTTTCCCCACCTTTCTAAGGATCTAGATTCTCTTTCGGAAGGTAGTGGATTCTTGGCAGTAGAGGCCTTCATTCCCTTGGGGTCTTGAGAAATGGTTTCAGGGTCAGCATTATGGCTTTTGAAAAGAAATTGGTGAGAATTAGGAACTCTGTAGTACCTATCAGGTTTGACTGGGGCAGGAGGCAGGGAATCCGGATTAAGACAAGCCTCCGAGTAAACATCATCAAGTATGTCCAGGACAGGAGGTATAGCCAGAGGTCTGTGTTGAGGTAACAAAAGAAATTCCCTAAGCCTTTTCTTGGAATCAGAAAAGTCTTGGCCTTCCCAATGGAAGTGCTCCCTCAAGGTGTGCAAGGTTTCCCCAAAAGAAAAATCCTCTGGGGGAGATACAGAAGGAATAGACTGTTCTGCATCAGAATCCTCATAAGGGGAGTACGAGTGTTCCTCTACATCAGAATGTTCTGAGACAATGGAGCCCTGTTCAGAAGAGGGAGAATCTTCCTCCACTCTGGGTCTCTTGTCTGGAGGGGGTTGGGAACCCCTGATAAGGGTAATTAGATCCTCAGCCATTTTACGCATCTGCTTTTTAGGCATGGGGCCTGGGGATGGGCCCTGTGCAACAGGCCTCTTGGGATGCATGGCTGATTTGGACTTAGTAAAGGCCTTAATGGAAAAGGAAGAAGAGGGTCTAAATACACCCTAGGTGGAAGTGGACCTGTCCCCATTAGGAGGTTCAACACTCACAGTGGTTTCGGTGGTTGTAGTCTGAGTAAGGGCCGAGGTACCTGCGGTCTCGGTTACAGAAGACACCGCCAAGGAAGTGTCGTCGGTAGTCAGGGACTGCATAGGCGTCTCGCTGAGAACCGGACCACATACAGCCGGTTTTGGCGTGGTGTCGGTGGAGACCGCGAACCTTGCGTGTCGGTCTTTGTCCTTGCGTTTTTTGGACAAAACGGTAGTCGGAGTATCCGACGACATTTTATAATCAAAGGCTTTACCAAAATAATGTTGGGCGAACTCCGCCCGATGCTTAATAGTGCGTTTTTTATTGAAAGTCGCACAAAAGTGACAGCCCGAGACGTTGTGGTCTGGGCCTAAACAAGGTATGCAGAGGGAATGGAAATCCTTATGCGGTATTTGCTTCCCACAAGAAATACAATTGTTAACTTTGTCTGACATCGGTCTGAGGCAAGAAAAATTTCCCCAATGGGGTACTTAGCTTTAAAGAAGACTTCGGTTTCCAATTTTTCGTAAATTCAGGAGCTGGCCGACCGGCACTTGCGAACTGCTTCTGCTTCGGGCACCGCGCGGCAAAAAAGACTGGAGAATATGGCGTCGGCTGTGACTTGTATACCCCTGTCGCACTGACGTCAGGGAAGAAGGCGACAACAACTGACGCCGGACCAAGACTTTGGAATTCGGCCGACCGAGGACCCGCCTGACGGCAGAGAACCCATATGTGATTACTGCAGCTGTATGCACTATGAACATCTAATCCAACAACAAAAGGGTGGTTGAGGTGGGGAAAATGAGATACACTTGCATACTAGTGCATACTAGTTTGTTCTCTGTGTTCTCTGAAAAACAAACATAAGGCTTGCTTTCAAACAAATCTAGGAGACAAACTGAATAACGCCTACCCGATATAACTGTGTACCCAATATGTATTCAAGATTATCCCTTCCACATTTTTTTTGTGATTTCTAGTTGCTTAGAAAGATTATAATAAGTGTACATGCAGTCTACAGTTGTGGTAACCTTTTTGAATCCCTGTCAATATTTAAAGCTGCAAGAAAATCAGTAGGAAAACTAAAATTAGGAGGAAGAAGGTGTGAGTTACACCTGTGTTTTCTGCTGACTCAAAGTGTACACTTAGTGTAGGTTTTATTAAATCTCGGGGTAGAACTTTTACATTTGCAACAAAAATATTTAAACTAAAACAGCACCGCAATGTGACCACAATAAGATGAGAATATGATGCAAGTATATACATCAACAAATCAGACTTTCACACCTAGCAGTCTCTACTCTGACAATTCATGTAAAGAATCCATTCCAGTGGAATTCTTGGTTACTTTAAATAAAAAAAAATAGTTTTAAACTCCTCCCATATTTCACAAGTAGCTATTCCTTTAGGCTCCACAAAATAAACAAAAGGTCAGAATCACCGTTAGGTCATCTGGTGTCCTTGCAGGTGCCCAAACTGGTACTGCCTTTCAATGCCAAGATAAGGTTGAGAAGCTAAAAAAAGGTCTTGTCAAACTTGAAAAAAAGCTCTTTTGCACCTTCCTGTGACTGGAACATGCTGTAATAATCTGCTTTCTATAAAATTAATGAGCAGTACTACAGTCACATCACTACACACTGCATGCCCTTGACTGCAAATGCAGTATCAATATTAATTTATTAAGCCACAATATCCTCACAGCTTCATAAAATAATGCCAGTACTGTACTTCCACACCATCGACATTTGCCAATCATGCCTCCTAACACCCTACACCCACAGCATGCTTTCCCCTTTGCACTACCATAGTTAGGGTTCTACAGAAGCTTTGCTTTCCACCCTAAAACAGAACTTTTAAAAGTTTAAGAAAAATCTTGAAATGATGAAAACAGAGTAATCAAATAAAACAAACAATAAAACATACATCAACACATTCTGAAAACTCACAGGAAAACACTGACCTGGTTTTCCATTTTACCTTACATAAAAGTTTAGTTTCCAGCTCCTCCTGCAATTTACTATCAGTTAAACTCCATAGATGTCAGAGAAAGAAGTGTAAGATTTACTTGCTGGCTTAACAAGTATACAAAAAATCAGACCTGTTTACACAGAAGTCTGTTCCGGCTTCTTACAGCTCTCCTAAGAAACTCCTGATATGTTTCCTTGTCATCTTAAGTAATGTGAAAACTAATTCACAGCTCCTCCAACAATTAAAAAGTAATAACTCTTTTTAGTCCTTAAAGAAAGGAACATAAAGGCTGGGATTCATAGACAATCACTACACAGCTGCAAAGTGCTTAATTTGTGCTTTTGTGGCATAATGTATCCTGCAGCTGCCCAGTGCTTGCCAGCAGCCTGAGAAACATACTGTATAGTAATTTACTGTAGCTACATTACAGACATGAGTAGTGGTTGCAAAGTGTAGTTAAAGGCCCCTTTAAAATGCATGTGGTCAAAGTTACAAGAAAGGCAGGCAAGCAGTCCTGAGGCTATGAGCACTTGTGTGCAACAAAGCACCACATCACTGCAATATGAGTAATGGCAACAGACCAAAGAGGGCCAGCACAGCAAAGTGTCATGCCAGTTCACTGAAAGATGGAGATAGGAAAATCAGGAGAAAAAACAAGCAGAGTTAAATGAAGAAGGGTAACACTAAGGAAGGATGGGGGCTTAAGAATGGCAATTCACTATCAGTTAAACTCTCTAGACATTAGAGAAAGAAGTGCAACATTTAAAAGAATAACTGTGAAATGAGGGAGGAGATGAAAACTATTTTTTTACATTTAAAGTAACAAATAATTCCGGTAGAATGGATTACTGGTGTGAAAGACTCTCAGTTTAAATATATGAAGGTCACCTGGTGTCCTTGCAGGTCCCCAAACTGGTACTGCCTCTCAATGCCAAGACAGAGGGAAGAGTAGATGGAAAAGGCAATGAAGAGAGTGACAGGAAGGATAATTAGGGGAAAGAAAGGTAGCAGGGGCAGACAAACAAAGATCAAACACCTAAAGAAACTGGGATGCTTTGGGCACATACAAATGGTGGATAAGTGTTGTGAGTAATGACATATAAGTGAGGGGAACACCTGGACTGGGGACATGGTAGGCTACATAGCAAATGCCAGAAAAGCCCAGAGGACAATCTACACTGATGTCAATCACCTTTGTGGCAGTCATGGGCAGGATCTGCCTCTGGTGGTCTGATGTTCTATGCCTGCTGGTTGCTGGACTCAACAAGCCAAGCTAGGAGGCACTTCATGGTGCCAGGGTAGGCATCCAACTATACGTTCATCTTGGAAAGCCTAAGCCTTTACAAATGATGCCAGGAAAATACAGGGGGAACCCCCTCCAGGCCACTCTCAGAAGAAAAGTCTCTAACTCTTTCTTAAGATACAGCCACAGAGGTCATTGGTGATTCCTCCAAGTTGTCTTCAGCCTTCTGTCCACCATCCTTCTTCTGAGAGATAGATCTGGTAACCAGTAGTGACACAGATCACAGGCATCAGTTAACAAAAAACAGGGTGCCCACTGCCACTCCTATGCCACAACCACACAGCCAGACACCTATAGATGGATGTTACACACAAAACTGGGACTGTACATTATTATATTACTGCATATGTGTGTGTGTGTGTGTGTGTGTGTATATATATATATATATATATATATATATATATATATATATATATATACACACACACACACACATACACACATGCATACCTATATTCCTATATATCTTGCCAGTGGGAAAATCCCTCTACCCACATAAAGCATCTTTCCATACTAACTCTTCACTACTTGGCAGCTATAAAATATAGTGGAAGAACTCAGCACACTTTTGAATCTTTGAAAACAATGAGAAGAAAAGTACAGTTTTGTACCTACCATAAATGTAGATGTTCGAGGATTCCATTGCTGCAGTCCTGACTATTGGGTATAGTCCGCGTCCCAGTCGGCCCGAATACCAGAGTATAAGGCTGACGTCGGTCAGGGCGCATTAGACTGACGTCAGTACGTCAGGGTACTAATGCGCATGACCGACGTCATATCCTCAGTCTTTTCTTGCCCCAGATGTCAGAAGACCTAGAAAGACAAGTCCCAAAACAACCTGCACCAAAAACATGTATAATATATACAACAATATATATATATATATATATATATATATAAAAGATAAGCATGTAAACTCACCTACACAACCACCCCTAAACACAGAGGGGAAGGAGGGAGGGTAAATTGGACTGCAGCAATGGAATCCTCGAACATCTACATTTATGGTAGGTACAAAACTGTACTATGTTCTTCGTCTTCCATTGCTGCAGTCCTGACTATTGGGTAGAATCCCAAAGCAGAGGTAAGGGAGGCTGGCAAATTATAAAGTAGTAGGAGCTGACAACATGCCTTGTAAAACAGCTGTGGCAAAACCAGCCCTAGTCTTAGAGTATATAGGAAGGTGATAATGCCTAGAGAAAGTATGCACTGAACTCCAAGTAGCTGCTTCCAGAATATCCTTAGTTGCCACCCCTTAGAAATGCTGTTGAAGTGGCAGTAGCCCTAGTGGAATGAGGCCTGATCCCAGCTGGAATCTCCTTACCATGATGGGAATAACAAAATGCAATGCAAAAGCCAATCCACCTAGAAATAGTTTGTTTTGACACAGGCTTGCCCTGTGAACTCAAAGCAAAAGAAACAAGTAACTGCTGAGACTGCCTAAAATTCTTAGTCCTGCTCAAATAATAACGCAATTGCCTGTGTACATCTAAAGTGTGCAAAATCTTTTCCCCTTTATTTTGAGGATCTGCAAAAAGTAGGCAAATGAATAGTTTGGTTTAAAGCCACACTAGAAACCACCTTAGGCATAAAGGAAGGATTAGTACGTAATGATACCCTGTCCTTATGGAAAATCAAAAGGGCTCTACTGCCATAAGGGCCTGCAACTCAGACACCCTTCTTGCAGAAGTAATAGCCAACAGAAAAGCAGTCTTCCATGACAAATATTTCAATTCAGCAGTAGCTGCAGGCTCAAAAGGTTGTAGAGTAAGTTTTTCCAACACAAAATTGAGATCCCAAGCAGGAGTAGGAGCTCTACGTGGGGGTCTTATATTCTTTGCCCCTCTAAGAAACTGCTTGAACAAAGGATGCGAAAACAAAGGTGGGTCACAATCATAGTGAGCTGAAATTGCTGCAGCATGAATCTTTATGGAAGAGAAGGACAAACCTTTGTCCAATAATTCAGTAAGATATTGAAGAGCCACACTCAAATTAGGCTCTGAAATCTCCAAATTCTTTGCTGTACTCCAAAATAAAAATCTCTTCCATTTTTCTGCGTACACTCTCCTAGTACTAGGCCTTCTAGCTTCCATAATCACATTTAAAACTTGTTGAGGAAGTTGAGACCTGCTGTGTTTCAACACAGAATATGCCAGGCTGTTAGATGAAGAGAGTGAAGCTTGACATTGAGCAGATGACCGTCCTTCTGAGACAACAGATGAGGAATCAGAGGTAAAGGCCATGGAGGCTTCTTTACCAGACTCCGTAGAAGTGGGTACCAGTGTTGCCGAGGCCAATCTGGAGCTATCAAAATCATCCTTGGCCTGTCTTGTCTGACCTTTAATAGTACCTTTGGAAGAAGCGGTAGAGGTGGAAAGGCATACACATGAAGGTTTTTCCAACTGAAAGACAGAGCATCCACTTTCCAAGCTGTGTGATGAAACCCTTTGTGCAATACTTTGGCAGCTGGTGGTTTAGAGGAGAAGCGAACAGATCTATGTCTGGAGTTCCCCATGACACTGTCAGTTTCTGAAATACATGAAGATCCAGTTTCCACTGTGGGGATCCATGATTTGTCTGCTTAACACATCTGCTAAGGAGTTCTGTGCTCCTGGCAGAAACCTTGCCTGAAGAGTTAGTTGCAAGCTTAGCGCAGTCTCCCATAAAATCATTGCTTGCCTGCATAGAGGATAAGAATGTGTTCCCCCTTGCTTGTTGATGTACCACATGACAGTTGTGTTGTCTGTTAGAATCAACACCTGCCCTGGAAGAAGTAACTCCTTGAAAGTCATCAATGCAAACTGGACTGCTAACATCTCCTTCATGTTGATATGTAGATGCTGTAGTCTGGCAGGCCACTTGTCTTGTATCCACTTTCCATTTAGATGAGCTCCCCAAGCAATGTCCGAGGCATCTGTCGTTAGAATCTGACTTGCCTCTGGCCGGGTCACAGAGAGTCCCTTGTTTAGGTGACATTCCTGAGCCCACCACAAAAATTCCTTTTGAATGCAAGGTATTATTTGAATGACAGTGTCCAAATCCTGGCAGTGCTGTGTCCATACATTTTGAGATACCATTGTAGCTTCCTCATATGCAGTTTGGCATTGGGAAGCACCAGAATACAAGATGCCATGAACCCTAATGCTTGAAGGACTGTCCTTGCAGTCAGCACGGACTGATGAGATAGTTGATGGAAGTAAAGTGACAGACTCTTTTGTTTGTCCGGGGTTAAAAGGCCATCTGGGCTGCTGTATTCAGTCTTACACCCAGAAAGCACATGTCTTGAGAGGGTACTAGACTGGACTTTATTTCGCTCACAGAATACCCTAGGCATCTTAGCACTGCTATAACATATTCCAGATGCTGTAGAAGGTCTTCCTTTTCTTGAGCCAGAATCAGGCAGTCGTCCAAGTAAGGATAGATTTGAATTCCTTGAAGCCTGAAGTAAGCTATCACTGGAGCCAGAACCTTTGTGAATACTCTGGGCAGTAGATAAGCCAAAGGGCAATGCAGAGAACTGATAATGAGAATTTCCAGCTCGAAACCGCAGATACTTTCTGCAACTTAGCCTTATAGGCACATGAAGGTAAGCTTCCTTGAGATCTAAAGTTACCATCCAGTGATCTTTGCCCAGCAGAGGTAAAAGCTGTTGTAACGTCAACATCTTGAACTTGGGAATGTCCAAAACGTGTTGAGGAGAGATAAATCCAAAATTGGTCTCCACGTGTTCCCCTTCTTTGGTACAAGGAACAGGCGAGAATAAAATCCTAGGCCCCTCTCTGACACAGGGACTGGCTGAATGGCCCCTATGTGAAGTAACTGTAAAACTTGCTTGTGAGCCTCTTTTCTTTGTAGAGGAGGAACGTCTGGCATGCCTTTGAAAGGGGCATTGTATGGAAATAAAATCTGTAACCGTGGTGAATGATATCCAACACCCATTTGTCTTGAGTAATTAAATCCCAATTTTCTTTGAAAAGAGACAGTCTTCCCCAAAGGAGCTGCCAGACGTGAATCTGCTGGCAGCTGAAAAACAGGTCATTGGGTCTGTTTACGAAAGGACTGACCCCTGCCCTCACCAGAAGTCTGAGCAGGTGAACTCCTGTTCTAGGCCTAAAGAACTTTGAGCCCTGCCCCTACCACGCCTAGACCTACCCCTAGACTGAGAATCATAAGCAGGATATGTCCACCCCTTAGCAGGCCAATTTCTACTAAACTTCGGTGGCTGCACCTGCAAAAAATCTTTAACAGTTTGCATAGACTTAGCTTTGTCCTCCATTTTCTTTAAAACAGCTTCCACAGGCGAACCAAACAACACATCAGACTGTAAAGGAGCATCCAAAATCCTTGTCTTAACATGCTCAGCTAAATTCTGATCCTTCAACTAGGCATGCCTGCGAAGAACAGAGCTGGTAGCAGCCACCCTCGAGGAGGCCTGTACAGCATCAAAACCACATTGCAAAGAATGCTTACCCACTTGTTCGGACACATGAACCAAATCCAGCAACTCTTTACACTCAATACCTTCCGCCAAAGCATCCACCTTAGATTTCAATTGTGAAAGAAGGTAATTCTGATATTTTAACATGTGAAACTGACAATTCAAAGCTCTCATGGCTAGAGTGGAAGAAGTATACACTTTCTTTCCCCACCTATCCAAAGCCCTCGCCTCTTTATCAGTGGGGACAGGATTTTTAACCACAGAAGCTTTTACACCCTTAGGCCCCTGGGAAATAGTTTCTGGGTCCGCCCTAGGACTCTTAAACAAATATTTATGAGCTTCGGGCACCCTATAATACCTATCAGGCTTAACAGGAGCAGGAGGCAAAGAGTCAGGGTTCAGGGAAGCCTCTGCAAAAACATCTTCCACCACATTCAACACAGGAGGAATAGCTAAAGGCCTATGCTGGGGTAAAAACAAGAACTCCCTAAGCCTTTTCCTGGAGTCAGAGTAATCCTGGCCTTCCCATTTAAAATGCTCCCTCATGGAATGCAAAGTCTCTGAAAATGAGAATTCCTCAGGTGGAGACGCTGTAGGAGTGGAATCATCCACATCAGAATCAGAATAGGTAGGATACTCCTGCAAATCTTCCACAGAAGATTCTGAAGCCTCAGAACACTGTTCAAAACTCTCAAACTCAGGTTCCACCCTAGGCCTCTTATCAGGCGGAGGCATAGAACCCCTAATCATAGTAATCAAATCTTCTGCCATCTTAAGCATATGTTTCTTAGGCACAGAACTTGGAATGGTAGGAGAAGCCCCCACTGAAGCTGAAGTAGGCCTACCTCTCATAGAAGTTTTGGCAACAGAAGGAGAGGCCCTAACTACCTTGGGAATAGAGGGAAGAACAGTCACCTGAGAAGCCCCCTCAGCCTGGCCTACCTCCTGAGAAGGCACATCCTGTAAGAGTATAGTTTCTGCCTGGGACTCCATGGAAACTCCTGGCAAAACCTCCGGCTCCACTGAGCCTTCCAAGGAACCGACGTCCGGGACTGCCGGTTCCTCAACCCTAGGCTTCACTGTTTTATCCTTGCGCTTCTTGAGGAAGCGGGCCGGAGCATCCGGCGGCATTTTATAATTGCAACGCTTCCCAAACACTAACCTGGCACAGTCTAACCTCCTCTTAATAGTGCGTTTGTTAAACCTAGCACAAGAGCGGCAACCAACAACGCCGTGCTCAGGCCCTAAACAAGGTATACACAAGGTATGATAATCCCTATGAGGTATCTGTTTCCCACAAGAAATACAGTCATTCACTTTTTCTGACCTCCGGTAAAATACTGAGGCAAGAAAAACCAAAATGTTCCCCAACGGGGTACTTAGCCAACTCTGTTTCGGTCTGAAACTCCGGTTTCGGAAATATTTCAGTACGCCAACCTGCACTCGCAAAACTGCTTCTGCATCGGACCATGCGGCAAAAAAGACTGAGGATATGACGTCGGTCATGCGCATTAGTACCCTGACGTACTGACGTCAGTCTAATGCGCCCTGACCGACGTCAGCCTTATACTCTGGTATTCGGGCCGACTGGGACGCGGACTATACCCAATAGTCAGGACTGCAGCAATGGAAGACGAAGAACATCACAACTATAGAATAAAGAAACATTCTTACACTAAAGCTCTGGTGCCCTCTCCATGACCTCGGCCTCTTACTGCCCCAGCAGGTCCAGGTTACTCACGAGAGTGGGTGATTCCTTTGGCATCACTCATAACCATGGCAGGCTTTTGCCAGGCATTGACCTTATAGGTTCATAGGTTGGTACTAGGCTATCGGCCCTAGGGCCTACACAAGCCTAGCCATAACAATTCCCTGGCTATTTCTTCCCACACTATTTACCTCCCTGGACCCCTGTCTAGCAGGGTGACTGACGTGATCCCCGGGATGAATTTCCTTTCTCCCATCCAATCATCAAGGTTCCTTTTGAAGAGGGCCAAAGAGACACTCTGCTTGACATGTATGGGCAGTCTATTCCAGTCTCCCCTCCAGCATGTTTTGTTTATTGTGATGACAAAGTTTAGATCCCTAGAGCATGCGTTTCTGAGGGATTGGGATTTCTTTAAGTGTAGCATGTCCAATAGCTCTGGGTTTGACATAGCCTTGTATGTTAAGCAGAGATCGCCTCAGAGTAGACCATTTGCGACAGAGTATAGCTGGAGTTTTAATCAATGATTGACCAATGGACCATCCTGTACCTGTGGATGAACAGGGAAATCCTGCTCTCCCTTGGAAACCAGGAAGAAGCCCTATTCTTCTCAGTGTCTGAGGGAGCCATGCCTCACATAGACTCACTCAAGTAACATAATCATAGCCCTGTTTATACATACACTCATATATCATGTGTCATGTATCGTAAGGTGATAATGGAGTGCTGACCTCCATACAGCAGAGACATAGTGCTATGAGCTTCAAAGGCTAAATGAACGAGTATAGCATGCATATGTGTTCCTAGCTCCAGGACAAGTACACATGAACTGGATAGCACCGCATGATGATGATAGCATAGTGCATTATTGTAGCAACTCAGAAACAGTCATGTTAATTCGCTCATTAACATAATGCCAGTGCTACAACACCTTCACTAGTTTGATAAAAAATGTGGATGTCCTATTGTGGGAGCCAGCATTAAGACAAATAACTCCAGAAATGAGATATGACTGAATAATGCATTCAAGTTTCAGGCAGGCATACTGAAGGAGGACAAGATACCTGGTAATGTACCCCTGCATTGTACTTAACAGTCACGCTGGATGGCCAACATGGGGCCATAGAGCAAATGGTAGATGTGAATGACAGAGCTCAGCACAAAGGCATGACAGTTGCATGCCTAGCTGCAAGGGGGAGATGCTGTGTATACCCAGGCAAAATATACCACACACCACACAATGGTCACTGTAGATGGGGCAAGGCTTGGAGGTGGAGTGAGGAACAGGATGTGCATATCAGCGCAGGCTAATTGCTGATGCAGGAAGGCAGGTTATGACAGCATCCTCTGCTGATATTCATACGTCTATTTATTGTTTTTATTAATCAGGAATGTCAAGTGTCCTTTTTTCATTGGAGGACCAGGGAGAAAAAGTCCCCAATAACGATAACATAGGAATCATAATAGACATTTAACTGTGAAAAACAATAACAGCATAAAAATCATAATTGTTAGAAATTAACTGTGGAAAGTACATATGTGGTTACAACACTTAGAACACAGCACAGACAAGTAATTATGGTACAACACTCAAAATACAGAGATTACATATAACAGTGAATAACAGTATACTGTAAGACAAATAATTATGTATGATTACAAATCTTCTCAGTATTTCCTTACATATTTTCTATTGCATATATACATTTCCAGCTAAGGGTTGCAGTGAAACAAATGTAAGCTGGAGTCAGAGTACAGGCAATCCAGATGGGCAGGAACATTTGTATAACCATGAGCTACATAGGTTTATTTTTAATTTTGCTTTAAAGGTATGGTATGATGCAGCTTGTTGTATTATGGCTAGGGTATTACTGAGAACAGAGCTTTGCCTTGATGTTTTGGGCTTTCTGTGTTTAGGACAAAAGCTGGTGTTGATATCTGGGCTTCCTGCTTGGTGTGAACCACTTGAGAAGGTAAACAATAGATGGGATAAATTCTAATTTAGAAGCTATTTTTACTTTGACATACTGCAAGATTTGAAGTTCTAACTATTGAGAGTTGTGCAGTGATAGGTTGTGTTTTCAGACTTGCTGGCAAATCAAGCAATTTTGTTGTAACTCTGCTCTAGTTTCACTAGTTGTCCTATTCACAAGTTACTGATGCTGGATGGAGTGAGCAGTGGTTAGATTACTGGAAAAGGAAACATGGTATGGCTTTATAAAGTAGGGAAAGTTTGCTGGGTGTGTTGATCAAATCTTAGACTTTCATCTCCGATGACATGCAAACCTTCAACGTAAAGTCACAAACTATCCAATAAGTGCCACGGCTCTTTTGTAACCTTGTGCTGTCGAAATAACCACAAAAACCGCAAGGTAAATCCAAATGGAATTCAGCAACAAGTACCAAAAATGAAGAATTCAGTAACAAGTACCAAAAATGAGGAATCCTGATGGAATAGCACACTAAAGAATAAACTCCAAGCTGATGCAAACTGAACAAGTAAATCAATGTCCTTTATTCCAAGAAAGAACAATGATACAAAAACGGTAAATGCACTTAAATAAAATAACAAAAATCAATCCAATAAGGTTAAGCGCTTTCACCCACTGCAACTCATGGGCTTCATCAGAACCTTTTGAGTAAAATAACAGAGTCCTCACAGGAGCGTTTACTTACATTACATTCTACTCCTAACACCAGCGCACACAAGCCACCAGCTAGTAATGGTTCGGGCAGCCTGAGAGGAGGTGACACCAATACAGGAAGTGCAAGGGTTATCGTTGAATCTCCCAGAATGGCTCAGAACGCTAGTGACGGTCGTGGTGAGAGAGGCGAGATTACTGCTGGTCCTGTTGTTAATTTTGAACATAACTACACAGATTTGAAGGCTTTTTTGACTGCACCTACTTTTTCCAACGGATTACATTTTAATGTTAGAGACATGGGCAGCTTAAACCAACAATTTAAGGATTTTGAAAGGATTCTTAGAACCTTCAAATCTTTACAGATGGACAATGTATTTTTGGAGAGGTCGTTGGAATTAGGGCAAGTTCCCAAAGGACTTCGTGTATTTAAATTGCCGTTTGGCTTTACAGAAGGTACTGTGTGTTTTGATCAGTTATTAGAATTATTTGATAAAACAGGGTTGGACTTGATTAAGCTTATTATTTGCAATAACAATTCTAAGCTCACAGTTTTGTCAGAACAACTTGTGTTATTAGATAAAAATATTAAACAGGATTTGCTTTTTGAGCACAATAAGGTTCGTTTAGAACAGATTTTTAAGGACTTGGACAAGTTTACTAGTAGGGGCTTGGATATTAAAAATGATAAATTACAACGTGATTCCTTTGATTATAAGAATAAAAAAGTGTTCTCTCATTTTAAACAGTATAAAAGTATGAAACATAATGATAATATAGGAGACAGAGCTGTGTATGACAGAGATCAGGTGGTTAGGGGTAATAATAATAGTAATAATGAACAACCAGATGCTTACAGAAATGGAAACAACCCTGATTACTGTGATTCTAATTATGTTGAAGGGCAACTTGATTTTTTAGAAGAACCGACTCTGAGAAGGTCAGAGAGGTTACGCAATAGGTATGGCCCAGTACAACAGAACACTTATTACAGGAACACAACACACAAGAACAATGTATGGTACAAATAGGAACTGAAGATCTTAGAGAGATTAACACTTTACATGACTCTCCTGGCAATGATTTTAATAGTGATGGTTCTGTTAACTATTTGTTCAACAATACTACTAATATGTCTAATTTTGATATACTTTATGATAGAGCACACAATTTGACTGAGAACTGCTCTGATATTAATGATGTTCTTATTATTACCGAAGGTGGTTTTAGTGTGTATAATTACACTGATATACAGTTTGGAAATGATTTTTTAGCTCTTTTTAAAAGAGGTTTTAGATTTATTCCTTCTTTTAAACTTGACATTGGTAAAATTTTAATTAATTTAAAATTGTATACTAGATTATTAAACCTTAAAGTATTTTTTGCAAATAATCATTTGGTTGGTCATAGTGGTATAGCACATCTGTCACTAAAACGCAGCAGCACATTTATTCCACCAAGTAATCCCATGATCCTTATTTTTGAAAAACTATGTGAGATTCAATTCAGAAAGGCTTTAAAGAAAGAAAATGTTATGACTGAGAATCTTACATCTGCGGAGAAATTTTGTCTTAAAGAAATTGCCACCTCTGATAATTATAGAATTATAAAGCCAGATAAGGGAGGTGGTGTGGTTATCATGACTAACACAGATTACTTTAATAAAATGACAATAATGCTGAATGACACTACTACATATGAAAAGGTGACAAAATATGAGATGACAAGGGCCTATATGAAAGTAGATTGGTTAATATATGAGTATTTGATGGAAGGTATTATAACTAAAGATGAATATTGCTATTTAAATGTTGAATTCCCCATCACACCAACTATTTTTGGTATCCCCAAGATACACAACAATATACAAAATCCACCCTTTAGGCCTATTGTGTCTGCAAAAGGGTCTAAAACTGAGGCCCTAGCATCCTTTATTGATGTTAATTGTAAAAACATTCTTGGTAAATTACCACATATTTTAAAAGATTCATGGCATTGTCTGAACCTTATCAGACAACACAATGTAATGAATATTCCTGATTTAATTATGGCCACAACTGATGTGGTTAATTTATTTTCAGTCATTCCTCATAAGCAGGGTTTGGAAATGTTTGAAGCTAGTTTACTAAGCTATAGCGATATGGATGCCAGTAAATGTCGGCTTTTAACTGATTTAATGGAAATTGTGTTGGATAATAATTTTATTTATCTTGATGGTGAGTTTTATAGGCAAAGTACTGGTGTTGCAATGGGTGCCAGATGTGCCCCTATATATGCAAACCTGGTGTTAGCCAAATGGGAAAATGACTTTGTGTTCACATCTATATATTGGCAGAATGTTTCTCTTTATCTGCGTTACCTTGATGATATTATTGTATTTTGGAAAGGTGAAAAATCTGTATTGATTAAGTTTATTGAATATCTGGGGACAACATCTGATTTTCTTAAGTTCACAAGTAATATTCAAGAGAAGCAATGTGAATTTCTGGATCTTACCTTGTCTATTGATGGTAATGGTTTTCATTCAAACATCTTTAGGAAGAAAACCTACTCTAACTCCTTTTTACATTTTGACAGTTGTCATCCTACGTATCAAAAAAGAAACCTGATTAAAGGACAAATGGTCAGATTATCAAGAATTATTAGTGATGATAGTATATTTAAACTTGAAATAGAGATTTTGTCTAAAATGTTTTTGGATCGAGGATACCCAATGAACCTTATTGATACTATTAAAAAGGAAATTTATATTAATAGGACTATACTATATAAACCTATAATAAGATATGGATTTGACAATCTGTCCAACAATAGTACGAGTTTGACTAGACACGATTCCTTTATTTTGCCCTTTAATGATACATCACATTTTTTAGCCAACATTATAAAAGACACATGGACAAGTGTGTTTGATAACAACGCTGAGCTATCTAAGTTGTTGGGAAGTCAGCCTAAAATTACCTTCAGTAGAGGTAGAAATCTGAAGGATATTTATGAGTCTAACAGTTACAGAAATTTATATAAAGTATCTAAAATGAGTAAATGTGGTACCTGCCACACCTGTAAATACATTAATGATGGTCCTTATGTTGCAAAACAGGGTTTTAATAAGAATATTCGCTGTCCTGGTTACTGTAACTGCAACACTAAGATGGTCACTTACCTGGCTACTTGTTCCACATGCCCAGCATTTTATGTTGGTAAGACTATTAGGAAGTTAAGGGAACGCATAGTGGAGCATGCTAGGGATATTAAGAAACATAAGACCACTAGCGCATTATATATGCATAGCACCAGATGTTCTAGCTTTAAAAGATTTATATTTTTTGTTATAGGTAGAATACCACACAATATACACAAAAGTAGGGATGATAAGATCATGCTTGAGGCTATGGAATGTTTATGGCAATTAAGATTGAATGCCTGTATGTTACCTGGTATCAATGAAAATATATCCATTTCAAGTATTTTAAAATACAGGTCACACTTTATATGATCATATTTTAATATTATACGTTATTATGTACTCTGTATAATTTACAATTTTTTGTATACATATATATATATTTTCCTTTTCCTTCTTTTTCATTTACATATACACATATGTACATATTTATATATATATATATATATATATATATATATATATATATATATATTGGTATAGTAATTTTTAAATATTTTATAATTACAAATTCATTATAAATTAGCTATATATATTATTTAAAATATGTATTCAACATTTTAATTTTGTATTGTTGCTATTTATTATATATATGTATATATATATTTATTTATTTATTACATATGTATTTTAAACAAGGTTTTGAACATGGTTTTATTGATGTCAAGTGATTTTTATATACTTTTTACTGTGATATTGTTTAATTAAATAATTAATTTTATGATGTTAATTAGTTAATTAAGTGATTAGGGCAATTGATTGTGTATATATATGAATGGCCTTGTGCTAATTCTTTGTACTCTGATGATGCCCTGATGTTTGGGTGAAAGCGCTAAGTACTTTTTATTTTGGTTCAGTAATAAAGCAGGTTGATGCAGTTCACTGTGTGGGTTCTTATTCTTATGAGTAAAATAACAGAGTCCTTTTAAGAGAAAAACGGCACTAAAAGGAAGCGGAAACTGATGTAACATCCTGTATAGCAAATACCGCTCCCTGCACTTATACACCAATCATTAAATTTAAAATTGGCGCCAACAGGAAGCTAAAAAATGCATAATTTCCTGAATTCTATCCTATGGTATACTCCTCCCCTTAAAGGCCTCACTACACTTACTAATACTTCAATTTGTACAAAATCTATCAGTGTAGTTCGTGCAAAAAATTCAACAATAAAATTCATCACTAATAACCATACTCAAGCATCCATATCAAATTGATTAAAATATTAAAAATAGACACATTGTCTAATGATAATAAAATATTTACAATATTCCTATAATAAAACAATGTCTCAAAAGATGCCTAACAATCTCATTACCTATACTATCTGACTAATATGTAAGTATTGTTACCAATACATACCTATAAATAATACAATAACGTGGAATTAATATATGTAAAAAATCCACAATAAATGTACATATAAAATAGTTAATAGTTAATAAATAATAAACAATCATATACAATATTCTAAAATTGGTTTACAAGAAATAAAATCGTTGAGGCCAGGGTATGTGGTGGCATCTAATAAAAGTTGCCACCAAACCTCTTTATAAGACACCCATGGGTATAGTCTTTTCTGACAAAAGTGTAACTGAATTTAATACCTTTTTTGACCAATGTGGGTTTAACTTTATGAAAATTCTTATTAAATACAATGACGAAATGTTGAGTCAGTTGATACATGAAACTGAGGAGGTAAATATGAAGATTACTAGTGATTTATTATTTTCGGATTGGGAAAGGTTGTATAAGAAACAATATAATTTGGCAGATAAGTGGGTGGAAAATATATGTATTAGGAAACAAAAGAAATTAATAAGGGATAGCGAACAGTACAAAAATGGTAAGGCATATGATTGGTATAATTATAAAGATAGGAATAGTAGTTTACAAGGCAATAAAGTTGATCATCCACATGAGACAGATCAAGAGGATTATAAGAAATACAATTCCCATTTTCAGAGGGTGGATTCCAAAAAAGGGAAGTCGTATCGGAATATTTACCAACAAGATCATTGGTTAACTTGGAAACCCAGGCAGAGACAGTGGGAGGGCAAAACACTGTGGAGGGAAAGAAATTAATTGATCCAGTGTGCTCAGACATTATCAGGGTGGACAATAGATATACATACAAAAATTTCAATATTTATAATTTTTCTAGTTTGGATATACACAAGACTCATTTTGAGTTGTTATGCAAAGGTATGAAATTTATTCCAAATACCCATTTTTGTGTGGTTGATGATTTATGTAAATTAAAAGAAATTCATTAGAAAGATGAATTTAGGAATTTTATTTAACGATAAAAATAATATTGAAAAAACCACGTTAAAAAAATATGATAATTCTTTGAAAGTCAAAAGTATGTTCATACCCCCCAATCATCCTAAGGTAGACTTACATGAGAAAGTAGTAACTAGAGAAATTTATCGGGTATCTAGAAATATAAATGACAATGTTACCAACAATTTATATAATGAAGAAAGAGAGACACTTAAGTCTCTACAGGATAATCCCAATATTAGAGTGATGAAGTCGGATAAGGGGGGTGGTATAGTGATATATGATAACTTAAAATATTTTTAGAAAATATATGATATTTTATATCACACAGGGAATTACCAAAATATTTCTATTAATGAAATAAACATAGCTTACCGACGTATTGATTCCTATTTAGAGGAATTTTATATAGACGGTAGAATTAATAAGGAAACTTATAAATTTTTACAAGTGAAGTATCCTAGACTAGCAACCATCATCGGTATTCTCAAAATACATAAGAATACCTTGGACCCCCCATTCCGGCCAATTATATCTGGCAGAAAATCCAAAACATTCCCTATGGGAAAATATATAGATTGTTCATTAAAACATATATATAGTAAAATTCCCCACTTGGTAAAAAGATTTTTGGGAATGTTTCCTACAAATATTAACATGGATAATTTGTTTTTTGTTACTGTAGACATTGTTAATCTTTTTTCAAGCAAACCAAAACAAGTTGGTTTGGATGCTTTTTGTAATAGTATTACATCCTTTGCCAATCTTACTTGGGAACAGATAAGCCTTATTATGGAGTTGATGACCTTAGTGTTAGAACACAATTTTATATATTCTGAAGGGGAGTACTTCAAGCAAACCAGGGGGTGGCTATGGGTGCTGCTTGTGCACCCATCTTTGCCAACCTGGTTATGCTTGATTGGGAACTCACCTCCCTTTTTCCTTGTGAATATTTCAAACACGTCACACATTATTCAAGGTTTCTGGATGATATGTACATTTTATGGGATGACAGTCTGGAAAAATTAGACAAGTTTTTAAAGTATCTAAATACCACCAGTGAATATCTGAAATTCACGTATACATATAATACTGAGGGGATTGCATATTTGGATACATATATTTATAAGCATGATTCAACATTCCAATCAAAAATATATAGGAAAAACACATTTACCAATGATTACTTGGAATATAGCAGCTGTCATCCTTTAAATATGAAACATAACATTTACAAAGGACAAGTTATCAGAGCCGCGCGTATGACGTCTGACATGAAGGTATTGACAGGTGAAGTTGAGTTTATTACGCAATTGTTTGTTGAGAGAGGTTATCCTGAAAAAATGTTATCTACTATAGGTAATTATGTCATACAAGAAAGGGACAGGAAATACAGTCCTTTATTGGGAAAGGGATTTGAATCCAGAAATATGATTAAAGATGATAAAGGAGATGGAAGTCAGTCTAACAGTCATCACAGATCCTTAATATTATTATATAGCCCAGTAGTTGACAAAGTTATTTACAATGTAAACAAATTTTGGTACCTGATTTCTCAGGATCCTAAATTGATACAAATAATGGGGAAAAAAATGTGAATTACATACAAAATGGGCAAAAATATTAAAAATGTATTGATTCCCAGGAAAAAGCAAAGGGATAGGATGTCCAATGATTTAATCCATACCTATAAATGCGGTTCTTGTAACCAGTGTAAGTATAGTCTAGAAGACAAAAAAACTGATAATCCAAAATGAGACTCGCACAATCATTAAACCCAAATATGGAAATTGTAGGACTAAGATGATAATTTATATTGCTAAATGTAGTGAGTGCATAGGTTTTTATGTAGGTAAAACTGAGCGTTGTTTTCGACAACGCATTTATGACCATATTTATAGTATTCACAAAAAAGATGTAACAAATGCCCTATATCGGCATATAATTTCCACTGATGAAACACATAATTTTAAGTTTGCTATTCTTGAAACCATCACTGTTGATTCTATAGGTGGTGATTACAAAACAGTATTGAGTTTTAATGAGGTTTGGTGGCAACTTTTATTAGATGCCCCCACATACCCTGGCCTCAATGATTTTATTTCTTGTAAACCAATTTTAGAATATTGTATATGATTGTTTATTTATTAACTATTAACTATTTTATATGTACATTTATTGTGGATTTTTTACATATATTAATTCCACGTTATTGTATTATGTATAGGTATATATTGGTAACACAATACTTACATATTCGTCAGATAGTATAGGTAATGAGATCGTTAGGCATCTTTTGAGACATTGTTTTATTATAGGAATATTGTAAATATTTTATTATCATTAGACAATGTGTTTATTTTAAATATTTTAATCAATTTGATATGGATGCTTGAGTATGGTTATTAGTGATGAATTTTATTGTTGAATTTTTTGCACGAACTACACTGATAGATTTTGTACAAATTGAAGTATTAGTAAGTGTAGTGAGGCCTTTAAGGGGAGGAGTATAGCATAGGATAGAATTCAGGAAATTATGCATTTTTTAGCTTCCTGTTGGCGCCAATTTTAAATTTAATCATTGGTGTATAAGTGCAGGGGGCGGTATTTGCTATACAGGATATTACATCAGTTTCCACTTCCTTTTGGCGCCTTTTTTCTCTTAAAAGGACTATGTTATTTTACTCAAAAGGTTCTGATGAAGCCCACGAGTTGCAGTGGGTGAAAGCGCTTAACCTTATGGGATTGATTTTTGTTATTTTATTTAAGTGCATTTACCATTTTGTATCGTTGTTCTTTCTTGGAATAAAGGACATTGATTTACTTGTTCAGTTCGCATCAGCTTGGAGTTTATTCTTTAGTGTGCTATTCCACCAGGATTCCTCATTTTTGGTACTTGTTCCTGAATTCTTCATTTTTGGTACTTGTTGCTGAATTCCATTTGGATTTACCTTGCGGTTTTTGTGGTTATTTCGACAGCGCAAGGTTACAAAAGAGCCATGGCACTTATTGGATAGTGTGTGACTTTACGTTGTAAGTTGTTTTCGTGATTTCAATTCAGACATGCAAACCTTGGTAAGGGTTAGTTAAATCTTGTGTTGTCAGTACAGGACATATTTATGTTACATTGCATGGATTAAATTTTGAGCTGTTGTGAAAAGGGTGAGTTTTTTTTTTTTTTTGGTGGGGGAAGGAGGGATTTTGAATGCTGAAACCATTTATCTACACATAAGAAGACCTCTTGGGTTAGGGTTTAGAGATGCAAGGATCTGGTGCTAAGAATTCTAGTAATGAATTGCGGCATATTGGCTTATGAAGGCTTGTTGAGTATCACTATGTACACCAAGAATGAAAATTTTGAAAAAGAAGTGTCCAAGAAGAGAGCACTAAAAAACTACTAGTTTTACTAGAAGGCAAGCAGGAATGAAGATCTCCCATTTTACACACTGCACTCTCTCAGCCCAACAGCCGGTAAGCCAGAATGATGCGATGTCACTTACTCCTAGGGAGGAAAGTCTGTGCATCAGTAAGGTGACACTGTATTAAAATCCATTCAGAAAGGTAGAAATAAATCGGACATTACTTAGGTTCTGGCTTACTATGTCAAGAAAGGATAGTATGGCTGTGTCTGTACTATAACATGGATGGAATCCATGTTGTGTATATTGGATACGACTTTGTTACTGTTAAGATATGGTTGTGCATGCACTTGCCAAGAATTTTATCTAGTGGTGAAAGAACTGGAATGGGACACTAACTTGACAGTTCAGTGGAGTTACTTCCTTTGTGTAGTGGAACAATACAGGATTTTTTCCAAAGCATGGGCATGTAAGACTCTGCTATAGATGTGTTGATTAGAATGGGCATTGGGTAGGCTAAAGCCTGTTCACCTACTTTGACATATTCAGCAGCTTGAGTCATACGTCTGATGTTATGAAAAAATGCTCTGATGGTATTGGTGGAGATGGGATGTACAAAAAAAAGTGTTTTTATTTATATTGGTTGGCATAGCCAATGTACGGCTATTCTGTTGCTGTGCTACACAGTTGCCAGCTTCTATGAAGTGTTCATTAAATTTGGTAGCAATGGGGTAGTTGCAGTGTTTGAGCAAATATTTTGTGTTGTTTTTCCTTTATACCCTATTTACAGATTCCCAGTATTCATTTGATTTACTAAGGTGAGTTTCTTGTAAGCTTGCATAACCTCTTTTTATCAAGGAGGACCTATGACTTAGTTTAGTTTCTTAGCTGCTTATAATTTTGTAGGCTAGTGGAGGTTCTAGTTTTGAGCCACGAGTCTCAGGCCTTATCCTTTTATTTCATTAACTGTTTAGTAGATACAGTTAACCATGAGGCAATTTATATATTCTTTTTCTGAGTAGGGGGGCTTGACAATTTATGATACTACGGAATGTAGTACTAAAATTCTCTACTGCCTCATCTAGATTAGTGAAGTACAGTTGTGTACACTTATCATAACTGTAGATGTTCAAAGTTATTCACTGTTGCAGTCATCACATTTGGGTTATCTGTTTGCAGTAGCACTCATTTGGTCTGATTATCAAAGTCTTGGGTCCTGCGTCAGTTGCTGTCTCATCTTCCATGACATCAGGTAGTCAGGGGTATAAAGCATGCAGCTGATGCCATTACATCAGTTTTTCTTGCCCCAGATGTCAGGTGCCCCCATAATGGGAAGCAATTATATACAAGGTTACACCTCCAACAAAAAAGCAAATACACCAAAAAGCTTTAAGCATAGTAAACAAGAATAGAGGTCTAGTCAATAAAAGTCAGGGGGCTGAAGGGAGGGTAACCAGGACTGCAACAGTGAATACACTTGAACAGCTACAATTATGGTAAGTGTACACAACTGTACTATGTTCTTCATGTTTCACTGTTGCAGTCATCGCATTTGGGTAGATTCCCAAAGCTAAGGATGGGAGGAGGTTATTAAATAGCATTAGGACCAGCTATAAGGCCCTGCAAGACTGCAGTGGCAAAGTCAGCTCTGGATTTAGAAAAAATTGGCAAGTGGTAATGCTTGGTGAAGGTATGTACAGAACTCCAGGTAGCAGCTTCTAGGATGTCTCTGGTAGGGACACCTCTGAGAAAGGCTGTAGAGGTAGATTCAGCCCTGGGTGAATGTGGTCTTATCCCCTGTGGGGTAGGTTTTCCATGGTGCTTATAGCAGAAATGAAAGCAATGGCCTATCCACTTAGAAATGGTTTGCTTTGAGATGGCCTTCCCTTCTGCCCTGCAGCAAATGCAACCATCAGCTGTTCAGATTTCCTGAGAGGTTTAGTCCTGTCCAAGTAAACTCTAAGTTGTCTGTGCACATGCAAGGAGTGCAGTATTCATTCCCCTTTGTTCTGTGGATTAGAAAAGAAGGTTGGCAAATGAATGGACTGATTAAGGGCCACACTGGATACCACCTTGGGCATGAAGGAGGGATTAGTTCTGAGGGACACCATGTCCGCATGTAAGATGATGAAAGGCTCCACTGCTATGACTGCATGTAATTCAGACACCCTTCTTGCTGAAGTGATGGCTAGAAGGAAGGCTGTTTCCCAAGAAAGGAATTTCAGCTCTGCATTTGCAGCTTGCTCAAAGGGAGATAGAGTGACGTTTTCCAATACAAAGTTAAGGTCCCAGGCTGGAGTAGGGGCTCTACCGGGTGGTCTAAAGTTTTTGGCTCCTCTGAGGAATTGCTTCAGCAGTGGATGAAAGAAGAGTGTGGTTCTGTATTGTAATGAGCTGAAATGGCTGAGGCATGAATTTTGATGAAGGAAAAGGAAAGGCCCTTGTGAAGCATCTCAATTAAGTATTGAAGAATCTGAGGTAAATTGGGCGCTGCTGTGCCCATCCCCTGAGTTTGGCTCCAGGAACAGAATCTTTTCCATTTTTCAGCATAGGATTTTCTAGTAATAGGGCTCCTTGACTCCAGAATGACATCCATCGCTTGCTTACTGAGGGATGGTAACGGAGAGATCAGGTAATTAGCCAGGCTGCCAAGTTCAGAGTTTGAAGCTGTGGGTGCAGAATCTGGCCCTCCTGCTGGGACAGCAGGGCAGGGGTCTGAGGCAGGTGCCAGCAGTGACACACTACAAAAGAGGGGGTACCAGTGTTGGCGTGGCCAGTCTGGTGCAATCAGTATTGTCCCTGGTTTGTCCTGTTGGATCTTCAGAAGTACCCTAGAGAGGAGAGGCAGAGGGGGAAAGGCATAAACAGTTTTTTTTCCAGATGAAGGACAGGGCATCCACTTTCTAAGCTTGTTTGTGGGGAGTCCTTGTGCAGAATTTGTCCAATTGGTAGTTCTAGGGGGAAACAGGTATATATCTGGGCTCCCCCATTTGTTTCTCAACATGTTGAATATCTTTGGTTCCAGTTTCCACTTGTGTGGGTCCATGAGATTTCTGCTTAGATCATCTGCCAGTGTATTTAGCTTTCCTGGCAGGAATTGAGCCTTTAGGTGCACTTGGTAGCTCAAGGCTGTGTTCCACAGAGCCATGGCTAGTCTGCAGATAGGGTATGAGTGGGTTCCCCGCTGCTTGTTTATGTACCACATAACAGTGGTGTTGTACATCTTTACCAATAATTGCCCTGAAAGACTGTGGTCCTTGAAGGCTGTCAGAGCATTCTGTACAGCTAACATTTCTTTTTGACTGATATGCACGTGCATTTGACTTGTGTTCCATTTGCCCTGAATGCACTGCCCTACCAAATGAGCCCCTCATGCATAGTCTGATGCATCTGCTACGGAGGTGACGTCAATTGGCGCCACCTCCATACCTTTTTAAACTTGTGAGCTTGTTTGCTCTTGCTTTGCTGATGAAGCTTCCGGTTTTCTGGAAGCGAAAACGCTTTTATTATTAAACAAAATTGCGTTCTGAAGTCAAGCGTTCTGGTGTTTGTGGAGTACCGCTCTGTGGATTTCGTCTATAGATTTGGTAACTGTCTCAAAGAAGTTCACCAGGTTTAGGAGGCATGATCTGCCCTTAACAAAGCCAAACTGGGTAGGATCCAGTGTTTGGAGATTCCCAATGTCTCTATTAATGAGTTCCATGAGGACGCGCTCCATAACCTTGCAGACCAAGCTAGACAGGCTTATAGGGCGATAGTTCCTGGGGTCTGTTGTGGCTCCACCTTTGCGGAGTGGAATAACAGTTGCTGTGCGCCACTCTATGGGTATGTAGCCTGTGGAGAGGCTGAGTTTGAATAGTGTGTTTAGGTGAGGGGATAGTTCGTCTTTGAGCTCCTATAGGATGCAGTCTGAGACACCGTCCGGTCCCACTGATGCTGTGTTTTTGGCTTTGGAGAGGGCTGTTTTAACCTGAGTGTCTGTGATTTCAGGGAGTCTACATTCTTCTGGTATGGCTATGGGCCCTTTTGGGGGTGAGGGGGGGGGGTGAAGTTTGTGTTGAACCTGTCTGCCAGGATGTTGGCGATATTGGTTGGTTCAGTGTATTTTGTGCCATTCTGCACTAACTCCGAGCAGATCTGAGCACTGCCACTTAGATTCTTGACATAGGTAAAGAATGCCTTGTTGTTATCTTTGGAGTACTTGGCAATTTTTCTTTCAAAGCTCGTCTTGGATGATTTTATGAGGGATCATAGTTTCTTGCTAATACTGATCAGGGATGTCTTCCTTTCTTGGGATTTTACTCTTTTCTGTACTAGTTTCCTCCTTCTATTGTATAGCTTGTTTATAGCAGGAGTCCAGCAGACTGGTTTCCTTTTCTTGGAGGAGTGAGTCTTAGGTTCATAGTTTCATACTAGACTATCTGTCCTAGGGCATTTATAAGCCTAGCCAGAGTGTGTTTGGCTTTCGCAACCCATTTTAAATTAATTTTGCTATGCCCTTTTTCGAGGTTAGTATACTGTGCCTCTGTCTAACAGTGACACAGAAGTGATACCCGGGGCAAACCTACGATCTCCCATCCACTCATCAAGATTCCTCTTGAAGACAGTCAATGAGGGACTCTGCCTAACCTGAACTGGGATTTTATTCCAGAGTGAAGGGAGCCTCTGGGTTATGAATCTGTCCCTCCAGCATGTCTAGGTGAGGTACTTTTGGGGTCTTTCCAGTTGCTGCAGGTGTCTGGTAAGGTACATCCCAAAAGGGGCATTGTACTCAATTATGGGCCTGATGAGGGATGAGTAAAGAGGCACGATGACCTTCCCTGATCTAGATGTGAATCCCTTCATGATTAGGTGGGCTATATAAAATGTTTTTCTAACCACTTTGGCCACGTGGTTGTCAAATGAGAGATTGCTATCAACTTGGGTCCCCAGGTCCCTAATTACTTCTTCTGTACTTAATGGATTACCACCTATGTGGTAATTTGTGGGCACTTTGTTTTTGCTAAAGGGGATGACTATACACTTTTTGGCATTTAGCTCGAGGCCATGGATCTGGCACCAGTTGTCTGTTTATATGAGGCCCTTTTGGAGGATGCTTGTGTCAGCTGGAGAGTCGATTATGGCGCCCAGTTTGCAGTCATCTGCGAACTTGGTCAGCCACAGTCCTTCCGTGTTGGCCTGTACCTCCGAGAAATATATACCGAACAAGGGAGGTCCCAGGACTGAGCCTTGTGGGACGCCACTTGTAACTGGTCTGGAGTCTGACATGGCTTCAGCAATTCTAACCATGTGGGTTCTGTCCTTGAGACAGTTTGCAACCCATCTAGTGACATAGGGGTTTATATTTAAGCTGGTGAGCTTATCTATAATGCCCGAGTGGGGTACTGTATTGAAGGCTTTTGCGAGGTCCAGGTAGGCTGTGTGGATCACCTTCCCCTCATCAATGGCCTTGGTGACTGTTTCAAAGAAATCAACCAGGTTTAAGAGGCAGGATCTGCCCTTAACAAAGCCGAACTGCGTAGGATCCAGTGTCTGTAGGTCCCCAATATCTTTATTTATGAGGTCCATGATGATCCTTTCCATAGCTTTGCAGACCAAGCTAGTCAGGCTTATGGGGCGATAGTTTCCAGGATCCGTTGAGGCACCACCTTTGTGGAGAGGGACCACTGTTTCTGTACGCCACTCTTTGGGTACATATCCTGTAGTAAGGCTGAGATTGAACAGTAGTTTTATGTTTGGGTTTAGCTCTTCTTGGAGTTCATGTAGGACGCAGCCCGGGACACCATCTGGTCCCACTCATGCTGTGTTTTTTTGCTTTGGAGAGGGCAGCTCTTACCTGAGCATCTGAGATGTCAGGGGGGGGCAGCACTCTGCTGGGATAGATATTTGCCCTTTTGGTGGGGGGGGGGGAGAAGTTTGCGCTGAACCTGTTAGCTAGGATGTTGGCAATGTCTGTGGGTTCGCTGTATTTTTTGTCATTTTGGACTAATTCTGAGCATATCTGGGAATTCCCACCCAGGTTCCTAACATGACTAAAGAAAGCCTTGTGATTATCCTTAGTGTCCTGTGCAATTTGTCTCTCGAAGCTGGCCTTAGACGATTTTATGAGTGCCCGTAGTTTTTTGCTAATACTGATCAGAGATGCCTTCCCTGTTTGGGATTTTGCTCTGTCATGTAGTAGCTTCCTCCTTCTATTGTATAGTTTGTTTATGGCTGGGGTCCACCAGACAGGACGTCTGCCTTTGGAGGATTGGGTCTTGGTTTTATTTGGGATTGCACGATCCCTGCATTCCTGAAGGTGTTCTTAGAATGCGTTTATAAAGGATTCTGCGGTCTGGGCCGTATTTTCCACAAGCCCGGGGGCTTTGAAGGATTCCACCTCGGTTTTGAGGAGTGTGAAATTTGCTTTACAGAAGTTTTTCACTGTGGTTTTCAGGGCAGGGGGTGGAGTCGGGATGTGAATATCCAGTGAGATTAGTTTATGGTCTGATCTTTCCAGTGAGGGATACACTTCTGGTCTGGAGCATAGAGTTCCCATGTTGGTGATGATCAGGTCCAGTATGTTTTCCCCTCTTGTGGGAGTGGTAACAAGTTGTTCCATAGCATTTGAGTTTATAAATTCTAGGAACCTTTGGGCTAGGGCGTTGGAGCTAGAGTAATGCTCCCAGTCTATGTTTGGGTAGTTGAAGTCGCCCAATATAATGGTGTTTGGAGAGACCTTCATATTTTCCAGTGTTCTCAGGAAGGCCGAGTGGGGTTCCTGGGTTTGGGAGGGTGGTCTGTAACAGGCTATAAACTGGAAGGCAGTTTTACCCACTGTTAGTTGCACATGGATAGTCTCTGATGCTTCGTGCTGTGCCACCAACCTGGAGGTGTGGGTATCTTTGACTAATATTGATACTCCCCCTCCTTTTGTGGTTCGGTCCAAGTTTTGGTGCCGAAAAGCATGGTATGAGGTATAACCTGGTAGTGCTGGGGTGCTCTCGGGAGCCTTGAACCAGGTTTCTGTTACTGCACAGATATCGATGCTCTCCATGCTAAGGAGAGTTTCGAGTGCATGCATCTTGAGGTTTAGACTTCTGGCATTGAGTAGCATTACTCTTAGTTTCTTATCCCTTGTGATACCTATAGAGGTGGGTTTGTCTTTTGAGCCTTGCATAAAAAAGGCACTATGGGGGTAGCAGGAGCCTTTGCCAATATCCGAAAGCCCAGGGGTGACAGGTGCAAGCCATCACTAGCGAAGCATCGTGGCTTGTCGAGCATGTCATCCCAGGCTGACAGGCATTGGATCCCCTTTGAATGACACCAATACTTAAGCCAATTGTTGAAATTGATCATCTTGTCTTCATATTGTGGCATCATTCTTGGTGAGGGCAAGATGCTACTCAAGGTCAGGGTCATACCGGCCTGGGCTACATGCTCAGAGAGCTCCTCTATGTCTCTTTTCATGTAGTCCAGGGAGGTACGTCTCAGGTCATTCACACCAGCATGGACAATGACTGAGTCATATTTGAACTTGCCTTGGAGTGACCTGAGTGCTTGTGTTATGTGGCGGATCCTAGCGCCCGACAGGCAGCTCACCGTGACCTTCTCCTTGTTCAGCCTGGTGAGCTGGACGTCAGTGTGCCTGACGATAGAGTCACCTATTACAAGTGTATCAGGTGTGTTGTTTAGCCTTAAGGGCTGTGACTGTTCGGCACCCTGGCTTTGTGAGCTATGTGTTGCACGTGTTTTGTTTTGGGGTAGCGGTTGCTAGGGCAGATTTTTATTTACAGCCTCTGAGTATGTTTTTGTGTGTTTATGTGTTTGGTTTGCTGTCATGGTAGGTCTACGTGAGACTGGAATTGTAGTGAGTGTGGTTTCCTTCTTCGCCTGACTGGTTTCACCAGTACTGAGTTGAGAGAGCTTTGCCTCCAGTATGGCTATATGGTTGCATCTCTCATGTGTTGGAATTTGTTGGGAGGAGGAGAGGGTTGTCTGTGTACATGAGGCAGTTGTAACATTGCCTCAAGATTCCCAGATTCACCAGCTGGACCGGAGAGGAGATTGACAACTGACCTTTGGACATGCTAGAATAGTATTGGGAATTCCTTTATAATTGAAAAAAAAGGGCCAATGGGGAACAAGGTACTCAAGGGGAGTTTGTGAGGGTGTAGTGCTTTTAATTTTTTTTTGCTGACTTATATAATTGCTTTAGTGAGCAAGTGCCAGGTATCTTAAATGCAATGTGTTACAGGTAACTTAAACGCAAAAACGACAAACAGTAACTTTCTTTCAAGTGAAACAAGGAAATAAGTACAGTGAGCAATGCAGATATCACTAGGGATCCACAGAAGCGCTGAAAAGCCGCGTTTAGGTGGAATTAGCATTTCAGGGAAATAACAAGCAAACAAACAACAAGCATACAAACAAAGCTAGATTCAGCAGGCCTGGATCTAGTCTATGTTACAGCAAACAAGGTGTACCAATTTCAGTAAGAAACAGTTCAAATATGCAGGCACTATAAGCCTTTAACTAGAAATTCCCAGCTCAGAAGGGCAGAGTCCAGCCTCTCCTCCCACAAGAGTGCAGACCACGAACCTTCTTAATGTAAAATAACTGGCCTGAAGCTCAAGTGCTTAAACCAGAACTAATACACTTTTAGAATAACAGACACTGAGCCCTCAATCAGCAGTTCCCAACTTAGAAGGATGTAAGCTACCTGTCCTGCCACCACAGTGCAGGCCACAAACCTTCCTAATGTAAAAACTGGTCTGAAGCCCAAGTGCTTAATCCAAAAGACTTAGAATGATAGCTACACTTTAATCAAGTTACTACCAAGCAGTAATAAATACAATTGAATACTTTAAAGAATGCCTGGATTAGTGCTCAAGTTATACAAACAAAGCTAGATTCAGCAGGCCTGGATCTAGTCTATGCTACAGCAAACAAAGTGTACCAATTTCAGTAAGAAGCAGTTCAAATATGCAGGCACTATAAGCCTTTAACCAGAAATTCCCAGCTCAGAAGGGCAGAGTCCAGCCTCTCCTCCCACAAGAGTGCAGACCACGAACCCTTTTAATGTAAAATAACTGGCCTGAAGCCCAAGTGCTTAAACCAGAATTAATACACTTTTAGAATAACAGACACTGAGCCCTCAATCAGCAGTTCCCAACTTAGAAGGATGCAAGCTACCTGTTCTGCCACTACAGTGCAGACCACAAACCTTCTTAATGTAAACAACTGGCCTGAAGCCC
Organism: Protopterus annectens; assembly: GCF_019279795.1. NCBI lineage: Eukaryota > Metazoa > Chordata > Ceratodontiformes > Protopteridae > Protopterus > Protopterus annectens. The sequence goes on along the minus strand of NC_056746.1, from coordinate 772,246,866 downwards.
AAGTGCTTAAACCAGAATTAATATACTTTTAGAATAACAGACACTTAGCCCTCAATCAGCAGTTCCCAACTTAGAAGGATGTAAGCTACCTGTACTGCAACCACAGTGCAGGCCACAAACCTTCCTAATGTAAAACAACTGGTCTGAAGCCCAAGTGCTTAATCCAAAAGACTTAGAATGATAGCTAAACTTTAATCAACTTACTACCAAGCAGTAATAAATACAATTGAATACTTTAAAGAATGCCTGGATTAGTGCTCAAGTTATACAAACAAAGCTAGATTCAGCAGGCCAGGATCTAGTCTATGCTACAGCAAACAAGGTGTACCAATTTCAGTAAGAAGCAGGTTAAATATGCAGGCACTATAAGCCATTAACCAGAAATTCCCAGCTCAGAAGGGCAGAGTCCAGCCTCTCCTCCCACAAGAGTGCAGACCACGAACCCTTTTAATGTAAAATAACTGGCCTGAAGCCCAAGTGCTTAAACCAGAATTAATACACTTTTAGAATAACAGACACAGAGCCCTCAATCAGCAGTTCCCGACTTAGAAGGATGTAAGCTACGTGTTCTGCCACTACAGTGCAGACCACAAACCTTCTTAATGTAAAACAACTGGTCTGAAGTCCAAGTGCTTAAACTAAAAGGCTTAGAATGAGTTACACCAAGCAGTAATAAATACAATTGAGTACTTTTAAGATGACACAAAAGCAAAATAAAGTAGGAAGAAACACAAATACAGTAAAATCAGATACATTTTTTTTTTTTGAGTGAGCAAATGAGATGGGCCCAGGAGTTACAGGACAGAAACAAGTGCAAATGCAGGCCTTCAAATCAGAAAGTTGAGAGAGATGGAAGACCGCCCAAACGGCCAATAACTACAAATTCTGGGCCAGAACACCTCCTGATGTGGTAGACAGGTTACATAGTGCTTACCACTCCCACTGATAAGCTAGAAGGCTTCCCTCCAACACAGAAAGTCTTGGGGGGGGGGCTCAGAAGCTTACAAGTAGTCCTGGATAAAGCAAATCTGTATCTGGAACACTAATTACAGGAAAGGTAGGAAACAGGTTTACATTTTTTTTTTCAGAAAAGTAGCAAAAACTGTAGTAAAAACAATTCACATGCAATGCAAGCTGGCACACTTGAGTATGTAGCAATATTAGTCCACACATAGTTTGAAAAAATGTAATTAAATTAAAAAGGACTAAAAGCAAGTGCAGAAAGGGTTTATTAGGTAGAATGCGGTAAAGAGATGGGACTGGGGGAGTGTCCTAGATCAAATCTACAGTGGGGTGGGCACTGCAAAAGCCACCAAATTTAAACTACAACCAAGAACAGGGGTGGGGGGGGGGGGTGGGGAAAAGTTTCAACAGAGATGTGAGGAATCAGAGTGCAAATTATAAAACCAAAATAATATATACTAATCTCTGTATATTTGCAGAACAGTAAGACAACAGATATCTAAGCAACAATTTAGCTCTATAATACAGAATAATACAGAAAATATATACTCAGCTCTATATATTTGCAGATAGTCTTGTAAGGCTGTCTCTCAACACACAGGTTCCACTTTAAATGCAGACTGCTGCTATTGGTTTTGTTTGGGATGGCATGATCCATGCATTTTTGTAGCTGCCCATAGAATGCATTAGTAAAGGATTTTGCAGCTTGGACAGTGTTATCCTTCAGCATGGGGGCTTTGAAACTTTCCACCTCGGTCTTAAGTAACGTGAAGTTTGCTTTTGAAATGTTTTTCACAGTGGTTTTCTTGTCCGGGGGTGGGAGTGGAATATGGATATCCAAAGTGATTTGTTTATGGTCAGATCAAACCAGCGAGGGGTTGATCTCTGCTGTGGAACATCGGTCACCCATGTTGGTGATGACCAGGTCCAATATGTTGTCACCTCTGGTGGGAGTGTTGACCAGTTGAACCAGGGCATTTGAGTTTATAAATTCTAGGAAAGGTTGGGCAAGGGAGTTAGTACTTGAGTAGTTCTCCCAGTTAATGTTTGGGTAATTGAAATCACCCAATATTAGGGTGTTTGGTAGGACAGTACAGTTGTGTACACCTACCATAAATGTAGATGTTCGAGTGTCTTCACTGTTGCAGTCATAACTGTAGGGTGTTCCTGCCGGCAGGCAGCCCGAGGTCGGCCAGAATTCCAAAGTCTGGGTCCGGCGTCTACTGTACCAGCAAGTACCCTGACGTCAGAACGCAGAGGTATAAAGCCATCAGCCGACGCCATCTTCTCCAGCCTTTCTTGCCCCAGATGTCAGAAGCCCCTAGTAAACCAAAAGGTGTCCAAAAAAAGAAACACAAATACACCACAAAAAAAGTGGAAGAGGAAACAAACAAGGATAAGAGGGGATAGGTGGGAGGGAAACACCAACTGCAACAGTGAAGACACTCGAACATCTACATTTATGGTAGGTGTACACAACTGTACTATGTTCTTCGTGTTTCACTGTTGCAGTCATAACTGTAGGGTGGAATCCCAAAGCAGTGAAAGAGGGAGGAGGCTATGCAGAGGTAGGGGCAGCAAGAAGACCCTGCAAAACAGCAGAGGCAAAGCCTGCCCTAGACTTAGAATACAGAGGGAGATTATAGTGCTTGGAAAAAGTATGCACTGAACTCCAAGTGGCAGCTTCCAAAATATCTTTGGTAGAAACTCCTCTGAGAAAAGCTGCTGAAGTGGCAGCTGCTCTAGTAGAATGACTTCTAACAGTACCTGGAATCTGTTTCCCATAATGAGAATAACAAAACCTTATTCCATGAGCAATCCATTTGGAAATAGTTTGCTTAGAAATAGTCTTACCTAGAGAACTGGAGGCATAAGAGATAAGCAATTGATCAGTTTTCCTGAAATCTTTAGTTTTGTCCAGGTAAAATCGTGGCTGTCTGTGTACGTCCAATGAATGTAAAATCCTTTCCCCTTTATTTTGAGGATTTGGAAAGAAAGTAGGAAGGTGAATAGTCTGATTTAGAGCCACTTTTGAAATCACCTTAGGCATAAATGTCGGATTGGTCCTCAAGGAAACTCTGTCTTGGTGGAAAATAATATATGGTTCCACAGCCATGAGAGCTTGCAACTCTGAAACCCTTCTGGCAGAAGTCAATGCTAACAAAATAGCAGTCTTCCAGGATAAGAACTTGATATCTAAAGCCGCAGCAGGCTCAAAAGGAGGCAAAGTAAGTTTCTCCAAGATATAGTTAAGATCCCAAGCAGGAACAGGAAGAGTTCTGGGAGGTCTTAAATTCTTAGCCCCTCTCAAAAATTGTCTCACCAATTGGTAAGAAAAAATGGGAGGATCAGTGTTGTAATGAGCTGAAATAGCAGAAGCATGAATTTTGATGGATGAAAAAGAGAGGCCTTTAAGCAAAAGGTCTGAGAGGTAAAGTAAAATAGAGGAAATATCAGGCAAAATAGGGTTAGAACCTCGGTCCTGCATCCAAATACAAAATCTTTTCCATTTAGAAGCATAAGATTTCCTAGTGCTAGGTCGTCTAGCTTCTAAAAGAACATTCAAAACTTGTTTGGGAAGAGCAGAAGGAATCAAAGACCCTTGAAGAGCCAAGCTGCCAGACATAGGGTCTTGAGTTAAGGGTGTAGCATCCGACCCTGATGCTGGGACAGAAGAGAAGGGTTCAGAGGTAGCATCCAAGGAGGTTCCAAGAATAGGTGTTTTAAGGTTGGATACCAAAACTGCCGAGGCCAATTTGGAGCTATCAGAATGATTATCTTGGGCTTGTCCTGTTTTATTTTTAGTAATACTTGAGGAAGAAGAGGAAGAGGAGGGAAGGCATATCCCGAAAGGTTCCTCCAGCTGAATGACAGGGCATCAACTTTCCAAGCTGTTTTGTGGAAGGACCTAGTGCAAAAGAGAGGCAGCTGATGATTGAGATGGGATGCAAACAGATCTATCTGAGGACAACCCCAAACTGAAGTAATCTTGCTGAATAAGCTGGGGTCCAGCATCCATTCGTGAGGATCCAAAAGGTTTCTGCTTAGGCTGTCTGCTAAGAGATTCTGTTTTCCTGGAATGAATTGAGCTTGAAGATGCAGATTCAGATTTAAAGCCGTGTCCCATAAATTCATGGCTAGTCTGCAGAGGGGGTAAGAATGAGAGCCCCCTTGCTTGTTTATGTACCACATGACTGTGGTATTGTCTGTACGTATCAGAAGAGGCCCCGGATTTAGATGTTTTTGGAAGGCTAGAAGAGCATTTTGAACTGCCAACATTTCCTTCAAGTTGATGTGCCAGGCTAGATGCTTCTTTGTCCAAGAGCCCTGCTGGCAAAAAAAATGAGCTCCCCAAGCATAATCCGAGGCGTCCGTGGTTATGGTCTGAGAAGGTTGAGGCAGACGGAATGGATTCCCTTCGTTTAAAGCACAAGCCCTGGACCACCAAAGGAACTCCTTCTGGAGGCAGGGAATCAGTGGAATCATTGTTTCCAGACTGTGGTAATGCTGTGACCACACACTCTTTAGGTACCATTGAAGTTTTCTCATGTGAAGCCTTGCATTTGGAATCAACAGGATGCAAGAAGCCATGTAGCCCAATGCCTGCAAGAATTTCCTTGCAGTGAGCTGAGTTAAAGTAGCCAAAGTTTTGAAAATTGAAGCCAGCTGTAACTGTTTTTCTGTAGTGAGGAAGGCCCCTTGCAAGTTTGTGTCTAGAAAAGCTCCCAAAAAGATCATTTGCTGAGAGGGGATCAAATGTGACTTTTTTGTGTTCACTGAAAATCCCAGTATAAGGAGAAGACGAACAAAATGCAGATGTTGAAGTAGAAGGTCTTTGCTGTCCGCCTGAATCAGGCAGTCGTCCAGGTAGGGGTAAATTTGAATCCCTTGGAGTCTGCAATAAGCTACTACTGGAGCCAGGCACTTGGTAAAGACTCTGGGCGCAGTAGATAAACCAAAGGGCAGTACAGAGAATTGAAAGTGCCTTGAACCTGAGGTATTTCCTGCGTTCCTGCCTGATTGGAATGTGTAGGTAGGCTTCTTTCAAGTCCAATGTCACCATCCAGGCATCCTGGGAGAGCATTGGAAGAAATTGTTGTAAAGTAAGCATCTTGAATTTTGGAATTTCCAGGAAGGTGTTTAATACCGAAAGGTCCAGAATCGGTCTCCATGTATTTTGCTTTCTTGGAACCAGAAATAGTCTTGAGTAAAAACCTTTTCCCATCTCTGAAAGTGGAACAGGCTCTATGGCTCTCATGGCCAGTAAGGCGTCCACTAGATTTAAGGCCTCTGCCCACTGATGTTTTGGCAGATCTGGCCAACCCATAGACCTTGGCAGAGTATGAAAGTGGAATTTGTAACCTTTTAAAATCACGTGTAAAACACATTTGTCCTGGGTAATCTGAGTCCAATTTTGGTAGAAAAGAGAAAGTTTTCCTCCGAGAGGGGCTTCCAGGCAAAGAGGATCTGTAGCCCAACAGAGGGAGTCATTGGGTCTGTTTCCTTTGTGACTGAGATCTGTCTTCACCCCTTCTAGGTGATGAAGCAGTCCATTGTCTGGACCTGTAAGAGGCCTGTGCCTGAGCTCGACCTCTGGGGCGTCTATATCTTCCCCTTTGAGGCCTGTCAGACGTGGGAAAGGACCAATTTTTAGAGGGCCAAATTCCTACAAAATCTAGGAGGCTGAACCTGTAAGAAATCTTTCACAGTCTGCACAGATTTTGCTTTTTCTTCCATCTTTTTAATAACCTCCTCAGCCTTGGATCCAAATAAAACATCAGGCTGAACCGGGGCATCTAACAGTTTAGCTTTAACCTGCTCATGTAAATTCTGCTCACAAAGCCAAGCATGTCTCCTGATAACAGTACCAGAGGCTGCGGCCCTGCAAGAAGCTTCCAAGACATCAAAACCACAATGTAAACTATGTTTGCTAACTTGTTCAGTTGCATGCAATACATCCTGTAATTCCTTGTCCTCTGCACATGCAGGAAAAGTAGAAAGCCTTTGCTTTAAAACAGACAAAAGAAATTGCTGATACTTGAACATGTGAAACTGGCAATTTAAAGCTCTAATAGAAAGAGTAGCAGAAGTATAAACCTTTTTGCCCCACCTGTCCAAGGCACGAGAATCCTTTTCAGATGGAATAGGATTTTTGGATGAAGCGGCCTTAGCAGCCTTAGAACCCTGAGAAATAGTTTCAGGATCTGCAGAAGGGTTCTTAAATAAGAATTGATGGGAATCAGGGACTCTGTAAAATCTATAAGGCTTAGAAGGAGCAGGCGGCAAGGAATAAGGATTCAGGTTAGCTTCAGAGAAAGCATCATCCCCAATATCAAGTACAGGAGGAATAGCCAAAGGCCTGTGTTGAGGGAGAAGGAGAAATTCCCTAAGTCTCTTCTTGGAAGCGGAGTAATCCTGACCTTCCCAATGAAAATGCTCTCTCATCTCATGTAAGGTTTCCCCAAAAGAGAAATCTTCAGGGGGAGAAGCAGAGGGAATAGAGTCCTCTGCATCCGAATCCTCATAAGGAGGAAAAGAATAATCCTGTTCAGAGGAAGAGACAGAAGACACAGAAGCCTGATCAGAGGAATCATAAGGTAAATCCTGTCTAGGCCTTTTTTCAGGAGGAGGGTGAGAACCCCTAATCATTGTAAGCAAATCCTCAGCCATCCGTAGTAATTGCTTCTGGGTCTTGGGAGCTGAATCCGAAGCAGCTTGAGAAGAAACCCTTGGTTTAACTGGAGTTTTTGACTTTGCCTTTGTAGAGATAGTGATATGAGAAGGCCTGAAAACCCCCTCAGAAGCCGGTACCTGCACAGCGGTTCCGGACCCATCTGAAGGAGCGACGTCCAAAGGTCCTGCAGCAGATAAAATACTAGGCCTAGATGGCTCCCCATGGGAGTCCGTGTCGGCCATCGGTTCCGAAGTGGCGGACGACAGGGGCTGCAAAAGTGCCTCACTGACGAATGCCGAACCCGAAGCTGGCTCCGGCTGCAAAGTATCCTGTTTGGACCTCGGAGGCCTATACTTGTCCTTGCGTTTCTTTTGTATAATTCCGGTTGTCGGTAAGGTATCCGATGACATCCTGTAATTGAATCGTCTACCGAAATAATTCAAGACCCAATCATACCTACGCTTGATAGTGCGAGAATTAAACCTGGCACAGAACCGACAGCAAGAAATGTCGTGGTCAGGGCCTAAGCAAGGTAGACAGTAAGAGTGGAAATCTTTATGAGGTATTTGTTTTCCACATGATATACAATTATTAACTTTTTCTGACATCGGAGGAGCAAGAAAAAGATTCCCCAACGGGGTACTTAGCTTGAGAAGAGAAGTAAAAACTTCGGACCGACGACAATCAAAGCACGTTGTCCTGAATGCGCCAACCAACGACTTGCGAGCTGCTTTCCACCGCACGGCAAGAAAGACTGGAGAAGATGGCGTTGGCTGATGGCTTTATACCTCTGCATTCTGATGTCAGGGTACTTGCTGGTACAGCCGACGCCAGACCCAGACTTTGGAATTCTGGCCGACCTCGGGCTGCCTGCCTGCCAGCAGGAACACCCTACAGTTATGACTGCAACAGTGAAATACGAAGAACATCATTATGTTTCTCAGTGTTTCCAGAAACGCGGAATGGGGGTCCTGGGACATGGTGGGTGATCTGTAGCAAGCAACAATTTGAATTGCAGTTTTGCCCATTGTTAGTTGCACATGGATGATCTCTGAAGCATCATGCAGTGCCACTAACCTGGATGTGTGGGTATCCTTGATGAATATGCATACGCCCCCACATTTTGTATTTCGGTTTGGATTCTGTGGCCGAAATGTATGGTATGAGTTGTAGTCTGGTAGTGCTGGGATGCTCTCTGGAGCCTTAAACCAGGTCTCGCCCACTAAGATCACGGATTTCAGAACATATGAGCAATATTAAACATAAAAAAATTACAAATGCTTTGTACAAACACCATTTAATGCATCCCACTGCGGAGTTTAATTTTATGGTGATTGATGTTATTCATGGGTATCGCTTGAATAAAACTGAATGGCATAATATCCTAAATAATAAAGAAAAAAAAGTGGATCATCAAGTTAGGGGGTTTATTCCCACCTGGACTTAATGAATATTTATGAATGTTCAACCAATGGGAAATGGCTCTATAGTATTTAAACAGCATGTTTTTTGCGTGGTGCTTTTATACACTGAGGAAGGCTGTGTCTATCCAGCCGAAACCGGTTTGTTTGCTGTATGTATTTGTGAATACAAAGTTTTCTTGAAGTCAATTTTGCTGGCTCTTTGTGTTTTGTACTGTTCTGGTGTGTGGAGCCTGGCAATTGCTCACGTGCAGGGGACTTTTCTTTTTGATTGAGTAGCATTACCCTCAGTTTTTTGTTACTTGTGCTATTTATGGCGGTGGGTTTGTCTTTTGAGCCTTGCCTAAAAAAGGCACTATGGGGGTGGCAAGGGCCTTGGCCAGTATTCGAAAGCCTAAGGTTGACAGGTGCAAGCCGTCTCTAGCGAAGCAGCGTGGCTTGTCGAGCATGTCATCCTAGGCGGAAAGACACTGGATCCCCTTTGAATGACACCAGAAACGTAGCCAACTGCTAAAATCAAGAATTTTTTCTTTATACCGTGGTATCACTTTTGGTGAGGGAAAGGTTGCTACTCAGGGTCAGGGTCATACCGACCTGGGCTACGTGATCAGAGAGCTCTTCCATGTCTCTCTTCATGTAGTCCAGGGAAGTACGGCTCAGGTCATTCACACCAACACGGACAATGACAGAGTCATATTTGTACTTGTTCTGGAGTGACCTGAGTGCTTGTGTTATTTGGTGGATCCTGGCACCCGACAGGCAGCTAACAGTAACTTTCTCCTTATTCAGCCTAGTGAGTGGGACGTCAGTGTGCCTGACTATAGAGTCACCTATTACTAGTATGTTGGGTATGTTATTTTGCGTTAAGGGCTGTGATTGCATGGCACTCTAATTTTGTGAAGTATGTGTTTCATGGTTTGTGTTGGGGGTTAGAGGTTGCTTGGATGTTTGCTTTGGAGGTCTCTGTTGGTTTTGCAGATTTTTATTTAGAGCCTCCGAGTATGTTTTCATGTATTTATGTGTGTTTTGTGCCAGTTCTGGTTTAATGGGTCTATGTAAGACTGGTGGTGTGATGCCAGTATTTCCCTTCTCCTCTTGACTGTCTGATCCAGTCTTGGGTCGAGGGAGCTTAGCCTCTAGTTTGGCTGTATAACTGCATCTCTTGCATGTATTAGTGTTTGGTGGTAGGAGGAGGCGGTTGTCTGTGTACATGAGGCAGTTGCAACATTGCCTCAAAATGCCCAGATTCACCAGTTGGACTGGAGAGTACACTGGAGAGTACACCTGAAACTGCCCTTTGGACATGCCTGGATAGGTACAGTGAACTGTTTTACTGGACGGCTGGTAATGTCGAATAGTGAGCCTTGTCCTTCTGTACAGTACAGGAGGGTCTAGTACTAGGGTTTATAAGTGCTTGCTATAAGTTTTGAGCAGGTGCCGGGCTGAGAAATGAATGGCTTGAGTGCTTAAGTTGAAAGTTTGTATAGTTCCAAGGAAAAAATTGAAGAGGAGACTTTGTACAGCCGGGAATAGTTTTCCCCTAGCTAACCGGCGCTGCCCGGTGGGAAAAACCGGGCAAATACGGTATTTATATCAGGGAAAAGAAAGAGATAGAAATTAGCCCAAAATGGCCAATAAACTAATAGTTTATGGGCTGAAACCACTCCTCCAGGGAGAGATAGGATGCTCAAAGCTCCCCTCTTTCACAGGTAAACAGAAAAACTTCCTTCTAGCCAAGTAAGGTATGGGCAAACACAGATATTTGTAACACGGCCCTGAATTCAGCATTAACCTGAAAATTGGACTATACTAGCTTAGAAAGGCTGGAAGCAAGTATATATATATATATATATATATATATAAATATATATATATATATATATATATGTATATATATATATATATATATATATATAAATATATATATCTATATATATATATATATATATATATATATATATATATATATATATATACGGATCTACCTTAGTACATCGACATTTCAAAATACCGAAAACGAATTAACCGACACCAAAACAACGAAACTCATTTAACCGACGCCAGAAGATCGACAGTTCACAAACACGACATCGCATACACCCGACACATCATACCAACAAACAAAACACATCCCCTATCCAACACCCACACACACAACACAAGCACACCAAAATCCTTACAAACAAACACTAACCCATACATATCAACTATCTACAACCCTAACCCAAACCCTTACCCTAAGGTCCGTCACTATCGCACACTCACCTAACCCGCGCCCTAACCCTAACTCACTTATCCCACCTCTACCCCTACAAAACACCAACATCGCACACTTACCTTACTTGCACACTCACCTAACCCGCGCCCTAACCCTAACTCACTTATCCCACCCCTACCCCTACAAAACACCAACATCGCACACTTACCTTACTCGCACTCACCTAACCCCCTAACCCTAACTCACTTATCCCTCCTACCCCTACTAAACACCAGCATCGCACACTTACCTTACTCGCACCCTATCGTCCGTCACTACCGCATACTTACATATCCTTTCCCCATCGCAGCTTCTCAGCGTCGGTGTCTTCCTCCGTCGGTCTTCTGCCTCGTCGATCTTCTGGCGTCGGTGACGTGACTTTCGACATTCTCGTGTCGGTTAATCCGTTTTCGGTATTTTAAAATGTCGATGAACTCAGATAGACCCATATATACATATACATATATATACATATACATATATATATATATATATATATATATATATACATATATATATATATATATATATATATAAGTTTTTTTTTTTTCAGAAAATAAAGCAGATACACTCATAAAACAGTTTAAAAGCACAGAAAAGGATACTTATTGTTATATATCACAGATCAGAGTTGTCAATGCCCCCAGTAATAAAGTAGGAAGAAACACAAATACAGTAAAAGCAGACGAATAAAGTGCAATATATATATATATATATATATATATATATATATATATATATATATATATATATATATATATGTATGTATGTATGTAAAATAGAAAACAAACAAACTGACTTAAACAAGTTACACAATTAACCAGAAAAAAGCTAAAAACTGAGCCCTGTTCCAGCAGTCTTCAATCAGAGAAGTTCTAACTGCACACCCCTGCTTACTAGGGTGCAGGGGAACCTTCTCCTGGATCAGTGCTCAAGTTATACAAACAAAGCTAGATTCAGCAGACCTGAATTTGGCCTATGCTACAGCAACAAGGCACACCAATTTCAGAAAGAAACAGTTCAAATAAGCAGTCACAATAAGCCTGTGACCAGAAATTCCCAGCTCAGAAGGGCAGAATCCAGCCTCTCCTCCCACAAGAGTGCAGACCACAAACCGTCTTAATGTAGAATAACTGGCCTGAAGTCCAAGTATTTAAGCCAAAACTAATACACTTTTAGAATAGCAGACACTGGGCCTTCAATCAGCAATTCCCAGCTTAGAAGGATGTAAGCTACCTGTCCTGACACAACAGTGCAGACCACAAACCTTCTTAATGTAAAACAGCCTGTATGAAGCCCAAGTGCTTAAACCAAAAGACTTAGAATAACAGTTACAATTTAATCAGGCGACGACCAAGCAGTAACAAATGCAGCAAAATAAATAAAATTGAGTACTTTTAAGAAAAGCAAAATAAAGTAGGAGGAAACACAAATACAGTAAAGCAAATGAATAAAGTGCAACATTTTTTTAAGTGCAAGAAGAGAAGAAGGAAGAACCTAAGTGGGATGGCCTTCTCAAGTCTTCTCTCTATATTAAGTAGAGTGAACACTAGACTCAGAATATGATCTTCTGCTTTGTTGCCAAACAGATGGTCTTGGTTTAAGGGAGCATCCAGTAATTTAGTTTTAACATGATCTGGCAAAGATTGCTCCTTAAGCCAAGCATGCCTTCTAAGTACAGACCCAGTGACAGCAGCCTTGCAAGATGCCTCTAATGAATCAAAACCACATTGCAAAGTATGTTTTCCAATGTGTTCAGCAGAATGCATTAAATCCTGTAATTCCTTATTTTCAGCACAGTCAGGAATCAACATTTACTGTTTAAGCAATCCAATAATATGCTGCTGATACTTTAACATATGAAACTGGCAGTTTAAGGCCCTAATGGCCAAAGTTGCAGAAGTGTATACCTTCTTACCCCATCTATCCAGCGCCCGGGAATTTCTATCAGAGGGGGTAGGATATTTGGCATTAGTAGCCTTAATGCCCTTGGGTCCCTGTGAAATAGTCTCAAGACTTTTAAAGAGGAACTTGTGAGAGTCAGGTACCCTGTAATACCTATCAGGTTTTCTGGGAGCAGAAGGTAAAGTGTCAGGGGCCAGGCTAGATTCTGAGAAGGCATCATCTACAATGTCCAGTACAGGAGGGATAGCTAAAGGCCTGTGTTGAGGCAGGAGTAAGAATTCCCTGAACCTCTTTTTGGAGTCAGAATAATCCTGGCTTTCCCAGTGGAAATGCTCCCTAAGAGTATGCAAGGTTTCACCAAAAGAGAAATCCTCTGGAGGGGAAGCAGAGGGAATGAAGTCCTCTGCATCAGAATCCTCATAGGTAGATAAGGGCAAATCCTGGTCATCAGAGAAAACAGAAATTTCAGAATCCTGATCAGAAGAATCAGAAGGAAAATCAGTCCTGGGTCTCTTAGAGGGGGAGGGGTGGCTTCCCCTGAATAGAGTAATAAGGTCTTCAGCCATTCTTATCATTAGTTTTTTAGGCATAGGGGCCTGACCATGCGGTCTGGGCGTCGGTTTTCTAGGCATGGATCGAGTTTTAGGCCTTGAAGAAGAAGATGGTGTTGGTTTAATATGCAAGTCAGTAGGTCTGAATACACCCTCAGAAGCCAGTGCCTACACAGCAGCTCCAGACCCATCAGAGACATCCGCAGGTTCCACAGTCGAAGAAGCATCTCATGGCAAACCGGACTCTGAATGGGTCTCAGTAGAGGCCTGCGAATCTTAAGTAGAGAGGGTATCAGGGGCTGCGAAAGCACCTCACTGAGTACCGGCGAACTGGAGACTAGCTTAGGAGAAGGGTCGTCGGCAGCTTTGGACCTATGCGGTCTATCTCTGTCTTTATTTTTGCATTTTTTCGGAAAGTCGGTAGTTGGGTGGCTTACCGAAGCCATTTCTGGATAACTGAACCGAGTTCCAAAATATTTGGAAGCGTAAATGAACAGATGACGAATAGTACAAGGTTTGAATAAGGCACAAAACCGACAGCGGGGTACATCGTGGTCTGGGCCTAAGCAAGGAATGCAGTACGAATGAAAATCTTTATGAGGTATTTGCTTTCCACAAGAAATACAATTATTAACTTTTACTGACATCGGTTTAGAGCAAGAAAAAGGATCCCCAACAGGTTACTTAGCTTAGTTGAAGACTTCGGATCTGAAACTCGAAAATGAAAATTTCAGGAGTCGGCCGACCTACACTTGCGAAATGCTTCTACTTCGGGCACCGCACAGCAAGAAAGACTGATGTAATGGCATAGGCTGCATGCTTTATACCCCTGACTACCTGACGTCATGGAAGATGAGACAGCAACCGACGCAGGACCCAAGACTTTGATAATCATGCCAAATGAGGGCTACTGCAAGCAGATAACCCAAATGTGATGACTGCAACAGTGAAACACGAAGAACATCACAGATGCAATACTAAGTAAGCAATCACAGAGTCTATAAAATGCCTAGCTATAAACATGTTTAAGTAGATACAGTTACAAAGTTATTGCCACCCTTAACGAGCACTTAACAGTGCTCACATCCCAGATCAAGCAGGGACGTATAGGATAACCCTGAGGTAAATTTGTGCCTACCCATCCAATAATTAAGACTAGCCTTAAAGACATATAATGTAGTACTTTGCTTTACTTGTAGTGGTAATCATTTGCCATAGGCTGGGAATACATTTGGTTAGGATCCTATCCTTCCCACGCATACCTCTCAACCTCTTAGAGCAAAAAATTTGCACAAAGCCTAAAATTATAGGGGGACAAATAGGGACAGATTTTAAATATTGCTCTTACAAACTTAGAAAGTTGATAGAATAATAGGTTTTGCATCAGCATGAATTTTCTGAATGATGTGGAGTCTTAAACTCAAATGTTTGTCATTATTTAATGACTTCAGTCCTAAGTTATTTGCCAGAAAGGTATAGATTTTAGGAGGAACACACCAAAACTATGAGGCAAAAATCTGGACATTCTGCAAAAATCTTTACAGCTGACAGGTATGCTCCCATGGGGTCTAGTTTATTTGTTGGTGTACATTTAGGTCCCTAATACACCTGTTTGCAGAGCCACAGTTTTTAAGAAAAAAAAACAAACAAAAAAAAAAAAAAACAAGAGATCAAAGACGGATGCATCCTTCATGGCTCAAAAAGAAGACAAGGGTCATCTCAAAGCAGCCAGCAGGGTCCTGAGTGTAAGGAGAGCTGTGCTAACCTATCAAGATATTTGAAGGACTTAGGGCCTTCAATTCTTTTTTTTTTTTGGTTACACATCATTGAGGCAATACCAGTTGAGTGATATGCTTGGATTTGTACATACCAAAGAGGTTATTGCATTTGATGATGAGTCTGATAAGGGAAGAGTTCAGTGGCATGACATCTTTTGATCTTGAAGATAATTCCTCAGAAATTAAATGGAACAGATAAAAGGATTTTCTGACTATGGTGGAAGGAAACATGATAACTGAATGACAGACAGTTGTCCACAAGAGTACTCGGGTCTCTTATGACAACATCTGTTTGAAGAGGAGTACCGTTTAAAACATATGAGGTGGATGCAGATTTTTTGCTGAATGCTATTCTGATGCACTCTGTTGCATGTAGTTTGAAACCACTTTCAGTACACCAGCTATGTACTGACTCCAATCCTTATTGCAGCAATTTAATTTCAGGAAATGAGTGCATAACAGTGTCCAGCTAGCTTTAATGGGGTTTCCAGTTAGGGAGTCTTAAGACATGTACAAAAAGTGTCTAAGTTAAATTGTATGATTTGTTACAGTATTATGCTGGACAGGTCGGAGGGATTTACAATAGTATCTGATAAGGTAAACTGGGTGTTCATATATGTAAGTAAGTACTAGGCTAGCTGCCTTGTGGGCCATTTTAAGCCTAGCCAATTTCTCTCAAAGGCAAGAATCAAACACTGTACCCTGTGTCTGTGAAGTGAACACCTTAACCATTATGCCAATCCTCCACCAGTGTTGGTCACTTAGGATGTCTAGAAGCATTGTGGTTTGTGTAATCTGTTCTGGTTTTGTTGAGAGTATTTAGTCAAGGGTGCTAGGACTGTGTGAAGATTTGTCATATTTGTTGAGGATATTAATTAGCTGAATTAATTCAAAGAGGATAAAATTTGCATCTTTCATGGAGGCTAAGGGTGTGGCCCAGTCAGTCGTGAGGTCACCCATTTCTGCTGTTTCTTGCCTTATATTAGTGGTGATCTATGGCAGGATGTTTTCTGATAAGAGGGCATTATTTCTGTTTGGGGAGTGTTATAAAGTACTGATGCAGACACTTTTTACTATTTAGTCTGACAAAAAAATTTATATTTCAGTATTATCAAATGGTGGGATAATGATGAATTTTGGGGGGTGTGGGGTGGGGCGAAACCCCCCCACCTACTTTGGTTTTATAGTGTATAGTTTGGTTTGTTATTGTTCTCAAAACTAATGTAGATGGGGGGCTTCACCCCCCACACACTCCCAACTATATATTCTAACTCCAGGATCGCACTACAGTGGGGGGAAAGGAGAAATACCTTTTACTTGCCTTTTTCCTATTGCCAGGCAAATGAACTTTTAGGCAAATGGGCTGCCTGAAATTTCTATCCGGCAAATGAAGGCGACCCATAAATATATATATATATATATATATATATATATATATATATATATATATATATATATATATATACATACATACATACATAAACATGTATGTATATGTATATATATATATATATATATATATATATATATATATATATATATATATATGGATCTAACACTGAGATGGGGAAAGGATGTGTAAGTATGCGCTAGTGACGGACGTTAGGGTGCGAGTAAGGTAAGTGTGTGATGTTGACGGTGTGTAGGGATAGGGGTGGGATAAATGAGTTAGGGTTAGGGCGCGGGTTAGGTAAGGGTGCGAGTAAGGTAAGTGTGCGATGTTGGCGGTTTGTAGGGATAGGGGTGGGATAAGTGAGTTAGGGTTAGGGCGCGGGTTAAGTAAGGGTGCAGTAGTGATAGATTTTGGGTTAGGGGTGGGTTAAGTGAGTTAGGGTTAGGGCGCGGGTTAGGTGAGTGTGCGATAGTGACGGACCTTATGGTAAGGGTTTGGGTTAGGGTTGTACATAGTTGTGTATGTATGGGTTAGTGTTGGTTTGTAAGGATTTTGGTGTGCTTATGTTGTGTGTGTGGGTTTTGGACAGGGGATTTGTTTTGTTTGTTGTTGTGATGTGTCGAGTGTATGCGGTGTTGTGTTTGTGAACTGTCGATCTTCTGGCGTCGGTGAAGTCGTTTTCGCTCTTTTGCAGTGTCGATGTAGTCAGGTAGATCCATATATATATATATATATATATATATATATATATATATATATATGTATATATATGGGTCAGCTAGAGACAGGCATGCACACAATGATTAATGTATAATCCACAGGCACATGGGTTTTGTCATAAGCCCAGTAATGTTTGGAAAGTTCACCAACCAGGAGACTGAGGTGTTACTGCAGGTTCTCTACATGTCTTACTAGCACCGTGGCCAAAGGGGTCAAAGATAACACAGATAAGCTTCTTGGGAGCAGGTGCACAGGAAGTGATGACTTTAATGCAGGTAACTAGTACAATACTGTATGCCAGTAACTGTGGTGGACATTAATGATGGACCTCAAACAAAATCACCTCAGAGAAGTGAAAGTGCTTCTGCTATCCTTACATGGCGAGGCATAGAAGACCATCACATGCAATGGGGGCAAGAATGATTTAGCAAGGCTGACAAATGTCCAAGTGCCTGTAGGAATATAGCAAGATGGTACTAGCTGCAACAGTCCTATGTTGCACAGTAAACTGCATGTGAGCAGGACTTATTTAGCAATATCTTTTCTCCAGTTACCTCCAGGATGTAAATGTAATGCCCTGCACAAAAAAGGCTTCATAGCTTTTGCTTTTAAAGGTTCTACTGGTGGTCAGTTTTCTAGGCATGGTTCGAGTTTTAGGCCTTGAAGAAGAAGATGTAGTCAGTTTAATACGCAAGTCAGTAGGCCTGAATACACCCTCAGAAGCTGGTGCCTGCACAGTGTCTCCGGACCCATCCAAGGTAGAGACATCTGCAGGTTCCACAGTTGAAGCAACTCGCGGCATACCGGACTCCGAATGAGTCAAAGTAGAGGCCTGCAAATCTGAAGGAGCAGGTATCAGGGGCTGCAAATGCATCTCACCGAGTACCGGCGAACTGGCTTAGGAGAAGCGTCATCAGCAGCTTTGAACCTCAGCGGCCTGTCTCTGTCTCTATCTTTGCGTTTTTTCGGAATATCGGTAGTCAGACGGCTTACCGAAGAGATATCGGGGTAATTGAACCGAGCACCAAAATATTTAGAAGCATAAATATACTGACGACGGATACTTCGTGGTTTAAATAAGGCACAAAACCGACAGCGAGGTACGTCGTGGTCAGGGCCTAGGCAAGGAATACAGTACGAATGAAAATCTTTATGAGGTATTTGCTTTCCACAAGTAATGCAATTATTTACTTTTTCTGACATCGGTTTACAGCAAGAAAAAGTTTTCCCAACAGGGTACTTAGCTTTTAGTTGAAGACTTTGGTTCTGAAACTTGAAAACGAAAATTTCAGGAGTCGGCCAACCGGCACTTGCGAACTGCTTCTGCTTCAGGCAAGAAAGACTGATGTAATGGCGTTGGCTGCATGTTTTATACCCCTGACAACCTGACGTCACGGAAGAAGAGACAGCAACTGACGCAGGACCAAGACTTTGTTAATCAGGCTGACTGAGGGTTACTGCAAGCAGATAACCCAAATGTGATGACTGCAGCAGTGAAACATGAAGAACATCAACATAAAGCAATGGTCTGACACAGAATTCTAAGGAGATGTAATATTAATATAAAGATGTTTTACAGTGGTATTCAGTTTATCCAACATTAAAATAGTGTGACTTGATCTTACAACTAGAAATAAAGAAAGCAGAACAGAGTGAAAAAGAAATAGTGGAAAAGTTGGAAGTGGTAGTGGGGAGACATGAAAGAAGTGTGAATTTAGGAAAACTGGTGGAAATGGGGAGACGTTTGTGGAAAAAAGCAAGTGAGAGCACACCTGTGCAACCAGTTTGTGGTTTGTGCTTAAGATGTCTATAAGTCAGGCACACTGCAGACACAACAGTGGCTTGTAAGTTCCACATTATCTAACTGAGGGTACATAAGCACAGCCAGGAGTTACTTAGATGTTTTAATTTGTGTTCAAAGCCTTTTAATTTGTCTATTTGTTTTAGTTAAGTGGTAACTTATTCAAAAGTCTGATGACATAACTGGAAGAGACAGCAGGTCATGCAGCACTGTTTGATTTTGCAGTGGCCAGAAGTTGCTTTGACTGGTGCGTAGCTCTATACATGAATACTGTTGAAGAATGACTGTAAAGCAATTATCGATGTTGTAGATAAAATTAGGTTATAACTAGCTGGCTGTAGATTAGGAGTTGCTGTAGTTCTAACCACTGTAGTTTTTATTTTATTTATTATTTTATTTTACATTTGTTGACTGGGTTAGTCCGACTGAGCTAAGTAGCCCTGGGGAGAAAATCTTGTTTTAAGGCACGACAGTGAATAAGAGTTTTGTAGCAAATTTTCTTACTTTTCTTGTGTGGTTTGCAAGTCTGTAAATATGACTGATGTGGGAAACAGGTAGAACTGGGCAAAGTTTTTTCCTTGTTTTAGTTAGATACAGGCTTGACTGGTAGAAAAGTATCATGTTTTTAGTGGGTCTTTCCGATAACTTGCTGTGTATGCTGATCAAATTTCAGATGTCTATATTTAAACCAAGCAAATTTACATGGGTTACTTTTTCTGCAGTATTTATTTTATTTATTTTTTTTTATTTTATTTAGACATTTGTTAACCAGGTTAGTCCAATTGAGCCAGCAGCCCAT
Organism: Protopterus annectens; assembly: GCF_019279795.1. Lineage (NCBI taxonomy): Eukaryota > Metazoa > Chordata > Ceratodontiformes > Protopteridae > Protopterus > Protopterus annectens. Next base: position 772,227,604 of record NC_056746.1, on the reverse strand, counting down.
TTTCAGTGGAGACCTGAGGAGCAAAGCTCCAGAAATATTATATATTTTTACAATAAAATCAAATTAAAAATAAAAATAAGAGTAAAAAATTAAAACCACCATGAAACATAATAAGAAAATCAACAGAGAATATCTGTACATAGAGTAGGTTAAATAACAACTGACAGATCTAGAGAATCTCCCACATCTACAAACAGATAAAACATTCAATCAAAAACTTTAAAATAAAAATATATACGAATACATACATACATATACATATATATATATATATATATATTGTTTTTTAAACTAAAGATATATATGAATATATATATGCTATGGAAGTGAGGGGAGAACGTCCGTGGTGGTGGTGCTGCGGTAGCGTTGTCACCTCACAGTAAGACGCTGTCCGGTTCGATTCTCAGCTAGAGCGTCTTCTGCGTGGAGACATGCGTGAATGGGCGTACCTTCGTTGAAGGTTGTGCGTCAGGGCTGGCAACTCGGCACGTAAAAAATCAACTGCCAATCATTAGCAGACCGGAGTTCCGCTGTGGCGACTCCTAAAAAGCAAAAAGAGACAACAACATGGAAGTAAGGGGAGAGGGAGGTATAAAGGTATATGAGGCAAGTACAAGGAAGTAAAGAGTAAAATAGGGAAAAGGAGTTAAAGTTGAGAAGAGAACAGGCTAGATCAAGTAGGGGTTAGACAAGGACATGACCATGTACTCCGAAGAAAAATTTTAAGTTCTTTTTTGAACAGGTGTTTTTGATGAATGCCTCTTATGTTTTTCGGGAGTGAGTTCCAAGCATGTGCAACAGAGTATTTGTAGACAGACTTTCCTATATTTTATTGGGTTTATATATATGTCAAGGAGGTGTTTGCTGGAAGTACGAAGGTGACAATGGGAGTTGTAGTAGAAGACTAGGTTGGAGATGGAAAGACATGAAAAGGGGTCATTCAGGATAGAGCGTGTAATGTGAAGTTGGGGTACAAGTAGTTGTTTAGAGAATTCTGGCCATTGGAGTGATTTAAGGGCAAGACAGTGGTGTGATGTATAGGGGAGCTTAGAGGCAAACCTTGCTATTTTGTGATACGTTTGCTCTAGTTTAGTGATAAGTGAAGTTTGAACATTAGTAAGGACAGGGGCAACATACAGAACGTAGGTTAGAAAAAGGGACTGAGTGAGAGAAGGTTTGGAAAAAGGTGACATAAATTTCTGGTTGCGATAGACAAGTCCAAATTTCTGGTGGGTCTTTTTTATACATTGTTGGATATGAGTATCAATTTTTAGTTCATCCTCAATAATTACTCCAAGTAGTTTGGTATGGGGTTTGGGTTGACGATGGTGTTATTAAGAGAGGTGATAGAGAAAGAGGGTTTGTGCTGTGCGAGTGTTTTAGGGAAGAAGAGAAGGAGTTTAGTTTTTTTTTTGGATTTAGTATTAATTGGTTAACAGAGAAATGGGTTTTGTCAGAGGTAAGGTTTGTTGAGTGGAGCTAGGCATTCAGGGATGTTGTAGGCAGAGGTGATAACGGTGCAGTCATTGACATACTGTAGAAGTGTAGAGAGATTAGTAGCACAGTGAAGTTTGTTAGTGAATATGTTGAACAGAAGGGGACCTGGAATCAATCCTTGGGGAACTCCAGTATTTACAGGAAGGAATGGAGAGAGGACAGTTTGCCAGTGGATATATTGCTGGCTGCTGGAGAGGTAGCTAGAGAACCAGTTGAGGGAAGAAGAAGAGATATGTAGATCAGAAAGTTTAGTAAGGAATTTAGAATGACAGACAGTATCAAAGGCCTTTGAAAGATCAAGAAATAGACAGGAGATGTGCAAGTTATTGCCATGGGCTTTAACTATTGTTTCAGTAACAAAAGCCTCTTACTTCCCTTAAGAACTCTGCTCAAACAGTTCAAAATGTATAACATCAAGCAAAAAAGAGCAGGGTCCACACAGGCTAATATAATCTAATACATACGTTAGGCTGTTACAGTCATGGATACAGGGATATATGTTGAAGCATTGAATGCTTTGGTTAATGATGCATCTACATACTTACTCATCTCCCCTATCATGGTTAAGCATATTATTGGCAAAGTTAGAACTAGAATAATGGCTCTTAAACAAGCAGATTTACTAGATGTGGACCTATATGATTTCTTTTATATAGAGTACCCAGTGGTTCCTCTTTTCAAGGCTTTGCCTAAAATGCAAAAGAACATTCTACCCCCACCTATGAGGTCTACAGTTTCTGGTAGAGGGTGGGTGATGGAACATATATCCATGTGGGTTGAGAGTAAACTGAAATTGTTATTACCACAGTTTCCTAGAATTTTAAAGGATATAGGTCAATTCTTGAACAAACTGTTTGCAGCTTGCTCAGGTCTACATCTAAATGGTGTTTTACTGGTAACTTTAGATATTAACAACCTATTCACGGTCATCAGTAATGATTATGGACAGATGACCATTAGAGAGGTTCTTTATAGTAAAAAGATATATGATGACAATACTAATGCATTGATTTTGGAGGCGTTGGAATTGGTACTAAGAATAACATCTTTTTATGTACTGGTGTCCATTATAGGCAGATACAGGGTGTAGCCATGGGCACAGCCTGTGCAAATTGTTACGCTAATTTGGTACTGGCTTTCTGGGAGGAACAAAATATCTTTAGTAATAGTCACCAGTGGACAGTAGCACTAAAATATTATGCTAGATTTGTAGATTATATTTTTTTGTTGTGGGGGCAAGAAGCTGGTGAGCTATCTAATTGTGTAAACTTTATGGAAAGTACCACCAGTTTTTTAAGGTTTAGTACCAATTTTAGAGAAGACACCATTGATATTTTGGATGTTACTTTAATTAAGAATTACAATAGGAAACTGGACATGATTTTATATAGAAAGCCATGTTGGAGGAACCATTACTTGGATTCTCATAGGATGCATCTTAAGCATACATTTTGTAATATAGTTAAAAGACAGGGATATAGAGTATCACAGCTATCTACAAATAAAGAAACTTTTACTAAGGATTTGAATGTGTTACATGATCAGCTGTCTGACAGGTGCTATTCCCAACATTTGTGAAAAAAAAGGAAAATATAACAGTAACACGTTACAGGAATGATACAGCTAGACCTTGGTATTCAGCAGGTAATAGAACTGAATCAGGGATGGTAGGTAAACACCCTGGTCATGATGGTAAGCCTAGGATTATGCCTCATTACAGTAATAACATATATGGTGTTTATGACATTATTAGACAAAACTGGAAATGTTAAAAAATGATGAGGGTTTGAGGGATAAAATAGGTGCTGAGCCTAGTTTTATTTTTAAGCGTAATAGCAATTTAAAGGATTTACTCTGCCATGAACCAGGCATGACAACTAAACAGAATGTACCAGCATCCAAGTGGCTAGGCACCTTTCCATGTAAACACTGTAAGGCATATCAATAAATAAATAGCTATAATTATTTTATACACCCCATTACACAGAAAAAGTATATTTTTAAATGTTATGCTGACTGTCACACAGAAAACCTGATTTATTTGGCACAATGTAAGTTTTGCCCTAGTTTTTATGTGGGCAAAACTAATTGTGAACTGAAGACTAGGATTTTAAACCATCTTTCTTCCATCAGGTTAAAGGAGCAACGTAATGCTTCGTACCAGCACATATCACTTTGTCCTGATCATTCTTTTTTGGTGTTACACACTATAAGTATGAATAAAAGAGGGGGAGATGTAGTAAATAAAACAGAATGCACTGAAGTACAATGGATAACAGAGTTAACAGCTGATAGCCCACCAGGGCTAAACAGTTCTATTCCTTTAAAACCTGCATTAAAAAAGAGGCGGGTTAAACAATACTTGTGATTCGTTGATTTGTATTTGATTAATGTGTCTATGCTGTTTGTATGATTTGTATGCAGTGGTCTGAAGAAGGGATTCAACCAAAAGTGCTAACGTCTGTTTATAATAACTTTATTGGATTAATATCGGTCTGTGTGGACCCTGCTCTTTTTTGCTTGCTGTTATTGTTTCAGTAAAGAAGAGTAATGCAGTGGCTGTGCTATAGTGGGATCTAAAGCCATGTTAGGTAGGAGTAAGGAGATTGTTGTCAAGAAGGTGTTTGACTAACTGAGCATGGATGCACTTTTCTAAAATTGGGTCTAAAGTTAGAGGGATCAGTAGAGTTGCCACCTTTGTTAAAAGGGATTGTATAAAAGGATTTCCAGATATCTGGGACAAGGGCCTCAGAGATGGACCAATTAATAAGTATAGTGACAGGGTACGCGATGGATTGCAGCTATTTTTAGGAAGTGGGAGGGTAGATGGTCGACAGAGGGGGAGCAAGGTTTAAGTTTATTTAGAACAGATTTAATAGTGGTAACTGGGGCTAGTTCAAAGAAAATGTATTGGGAAGAGTTTTTTAAGAGGTGATAGAGGGGATGGGTGAGATGTACTAGATTGTGTGAGCGTTTGGATAGTTTCTTTAAAATAGTTGCTGAGAAGAGTGGCAGTTTCAGTGGCAGTGTTGTGCGGAAAGTGGTTGGAACTAGTGGGTTTACATGGGTGGAGCAGGTTGTTGATAGAGGTCCAGAATCTTTGGGGATTTTTTGTGAGGGCTGCATTGGCTAGAGGCTCTCTTATCTTTGATGACTTGTTTTTTGGTCTGGTGACTAGAGGAAAATAGGCTCTCTTATCTTTGATGACTAGTTTTTTTGGTCTGGTTCCTCAGCTCTTTGTATGTCTGAAGTAAGGGAGGGGATTTATTTTTATCCCAGGATTTCCAGGTGCCATCTATTTTGTGCATGATCAATTGGGTTTGTTTTGTAAGCCAGGGCGCATAGTTGGATTTAATTCAGATTTTTCTAGAAGGGGCGACAGAGTCAAGAGTGTCAAGGAAAACCTTACTGAAGAACATTCCAGCCTCACTGAGAGGGAGGTGGACATGAAGGACCAACTGATGCCAGATAGTTTAGAGTTAAAAGTGTCTGGGTCAAAGTGGGTGAGGTTCCGGCATATTCTGTAAGTATGGTCTTTAGGAAAATGCTGGGTGAATCCATGGATAAAGGATGTGGAGTGATCACTTAAATAGTTTGGAAGTATGTCAGGGTTATGGTAATGGTTGGGAGATGAGGTAAGAATCCAGTCAAGGATAGGTCCAGAAGGGGAGTTTCTATTAGTTCTAGTGGGGGTAAAAATGTGTTGGTGAAATCCATGGAGGTTTAGACTATGGGAAAGGGATGAGGGGGACAGTTTAGACCAGTCAATGTTAACGTGTCCAAGTATGATGCTTTCATAGGGGATATGTTGAGTAAGCCAGGACAGAAAGTTCTCTAGGATTGGAATATTATTGCCAGGTGGAATGTATATAGAGACTATGGCAAACTTTTTGTGTGCGTTTAGGTGACAGTTAACGATAAGGATTTCTGTAAGTGAAAAAGATGGAACAGAGGATGAAGAGGGGGGGCAGGTTTAGTAGTTCAACAATAAGCGGGGGGGAGGGTGGCTATCTGTGCAAAAGATATTGTAGCCTGGAGGTAAGATTTTTGAGTTGAGGATGCACGGTTTAAGCCAGGTATCCGATGGAGTTAGGATGTGGGGAGATGTATTAGAAATCCAAGAGTGCAGTTCTGTTATTTTATTTACAATGCTTTGAATATTTAGTGAGAACATTTTTAGTGATTTAGGTGGGGGAGTGTTGTTAGGAGGGGATAGGTGGGGGGAGAGGTTAGCGTTGAGGTATTGTGCAAGCAAGGGGTGGGAGGTCTTGGGTTGGGGTGGATGTCCCCATCCAAGAGAAGTGTGTCAAAAAATGTGAGAATACAGAAGCATAGGTAAGTAGCAGTCGGTTATTATTATTTAATGCAAAACTGAAACAGTGTTTCACCAAGGTAGATAATTGTTTGGGTATGAATAATATTCATTTGCTTTTCTAAGGGTTTAAGAGCAAGTTTGCATTGGTTAGCCATGATTCAAATGATGAAAAGATACTTGAGTAACTGTCTGGAGTTTTGTAAGACTTGCTCCAGTAGAGAAGAGAGTGGATTAATTGCTGTAATGCATGATGGCAGCTTGTGTCGTAGCCAAATTGTTTATTTTATAAATATATTAAATAGAAAAGAACCAAGACCTGAGCTTTCAGGGACCCCTAGAGGGAGTGGAAGGAAAGGTGAGAAGGTGTCTTGCAATTTTACAGCATGTTGTCTGTTGCTATGGTTGGTATTGAATGAGGATAGCCTAGGCTGGGAGAGGCCTAGGAAAGAGAGTTCAGTATGTCTAGGATGAGAGACAGTGTCAAATGCTTTGGATAAGATAAGCCAAGAAAGAAGGATGCCAAGGTCAGAGGTACAGGAAGCTCAATTATTAATAATTAGGATAGCAGGAGATGAGATAAAAGTGGTGATATTTAACCAGTATACAGGAAAGTCCACAGGAACAGATGGCATTCCTGTAGACATGTGGAGGCTAGGAGGAAAAAACTGATAAAGGTCTGGAAGGTTTTGTTTAACAGTATTTTAAGAGGAGGAGAAGTACCAACATCCTGGAAGAAAGCGGTGGTAGCTGTAATACCTAATCCATCAGATCCAGCTTTATGCAGGTCCATTTCAACACTAGCAAAGCTGCAGAAGTACACAAGTACAGCATCCATGCACAGTCAAATGAACAAAGCCAAAAATCACAATAACAATGGCCAGCACAAAATAGGTGATGTATCAGGCTTTATTTATTGTTAAAGCAATAGATAGACACAAAAAGTAGCAAACTGGTTTCAGCATAAGCCTTCTTCAGTGCAAACACAAGCATTAAAATGAAACGCAAACAACATCTTCACCCACAATTAAATACTAAAGACAAGACACACCCTCCTGCCTTACACCAATCATAACATATCATTTGACCCAGGAGAAAATAAAGCCCCCAATTTAATAATCCATAATTTTTCTTTTTTATTAAAAATATTATGCCAACCTAGTTTATAACTTCTTTGATAACAATACGATCAAGAGCAGTAAATCTAAACTTAGCAGTAGGATGTTGCAAAACATGTCTATACTGAGCACTGAACATTCTGGAACCACAAATATCACTTAGATGTTCAAAAATGTAAATCTTAAACTGTCTAGATGTTTGTCCCACACAAAATGCAGAACAATGACATTCAACTAAACAGATAACCCATTCAGAAATACAATTAGAAAAACATCTAATATCAAACACTACAAATGTATTAGCAGAAGAAAAATGTGGGTCTATATTATATCAGCGAACGCTGTATAATCGAACCAAACACTTCAAAAATCCAAAATGCTGAACAAACGGATCACAGATTTTTTCCCAGGGAAAAAAAATCGCTGATCCATAAAAAAAAAAAAAAACAAACAAAAAAAACACACACAGACAAAATAAAGTGGGGGGCTTTCCCCCCTACATACAATACAGCATCTATGGGACCAGACGACATCCCAGGCTGTGTATTACATGAACTACAAAATGAACTGGCACCTCACCTAAGTGTCATGTTTAATCATAGCCTCATCTCAGGCTTCATGCCCACTGAGTGGCACACAGCTACAGTTATCTACAAGGGGGGAACCACCTTGGATCCTGGGAACTACCGCCCCATCAGTCTGATGAGCCTGATCTGCAAGGCCATGGAATGTATTATCATGGAAGTTATAAACAAAGACATTGGCAACCTTCAAACACTGGACCCCATGCAGTTTGGGTTCGTGAAGGGCCGATCTTGTCTCCTGAACCTGACTGACTTCTTCGAATCAGTCTCCAAAGCCATGGACAAGGATAAGGTGGTCCACACAGCTTATATGGACCTCTTCAAGGCCTTTGACACCATCCCCCACTCTGGAAACATATATAAACTTAGCGGCATTAAACCCTACGTCACTTGATGGGTTGCCAACTGGCTTACTGACAGAACCCACACTGTAAAACTAGCCAACTCCAAATCCAGCTCCAGACAAGTGGCAAGTGGAATACCTCATGGTTCATTCCTGGGACCACTCTTGTTTGGCATTACTTCTCTGAAGTACAGGCAAACACTAAGGGACTCTGGCTAACAAAGTTAGCAGATGACTGCAAACTGGGAGCCATTACCGAATCCCCAAATGATGTGGATATTCTACAAAAGGGCCTTACAGAAACAGATGCTTGGTGCCAGAGCCATGAGCTCAAGCTCAATGCCAAGAACTGTATAGTTATCCCCCTTGGGAAAAACATGTATCCGTGAATTACCACATAGGTGGCAGTACACTAAACACCAAACGTGTGATAAGCAACTTAGGGACACAGGTGGACAGTGGTCTTACCTTCGATAATCACATCGCCACAACAATCAAGAAATCCTTCTATGTGGCACACCTCATCACTAAGGGCTTTTCATCCAGGAAAAAAGGAGGTCATTCTCCCACTGTACTCATCCCTCATTAGACCCATTATAGAATACAATGCCCCCTTTGGTATGTACCTCTCAAGACATTTGCAACAACTGGAAAGGCCACAGAAATACCTCACTAAAAGAATCACAGGCCTAATGCAGATGCCCTATGCTAACCGTCTAAAAATAAACTCCACCTATACTCTGTCACATATCGTCTACTCAGAGGCGATCTCTGCTTAACATACAAGGCCATGTCAAACCCAGAGCTGTTGGACATGCTACACTTAAAGAAATCCCAATCCCTCAGAGACACACGCTCCAGGGATCTAAACCTTGTCAATACAATGAACAAAACATGCTGGAGGGATAGGTTCTTAACCCAGAGACTCCCCAGACTCTGGAATAGACTTCCCATACATGTCAAGCACTGCGCCTCTTTGGCCCTCTTCAAAAGGAACCTTGATGATTGGATGAGAGATAAGAAATTCACCCCGGGGTTCATGTCAGTCACTCTGCTAGACAGGGGTCCAGGGAAGTAAATACTGTGGGAAGAAATAGCCAGGGAATTGTTATGACTAGGCTTGTATCGGCCCCTAGGGCCAATAGCCTAGTATCAACCTATGAACTTATATATACCAACTCCGAGATTGCACCACAGTGGAGGAAATGGCAAAGTCCTGAAAACAGTCCAGTGATTTTTTTTTTCCCTGGGAAAAAAATCGCTGTTCCATGCTTTTAGAATTTTGTCATTTTGTGTAAACATGTTCGATTTGTTAAACAGCGCTCACAACGTTAAGTGTTCACTTACATAATAGGAACCCAAAAAATATATAATTTTCATAACAAGTTGACAAGCAGTACAGCGCCCACAAGGGAAACATCCAGCTAAGGGAACATCTTCAATGGATTGCGTCCCCTATTAACAGTTGTCATAGACTTCTTAAAATGATTAAAGAAATCTTCAATACTTTTCCCTTTTCTGTAAGTAAACTGACAATGTGCAGGCAACATTTTCACTAAGTTTTTGTCTGTCAAAAGGATATCTCAATATTTATCAATTAAATTACAAAACTGCCTGGTGTTGACCCCAAAATTAGTAATAAATCGAACCTGATGATCCTTTCTAGAACATGTCTTATATTTTAATAAAGTGGTCCTATCCACAGACCGTGCAAAACACTGTGCCAGAGGTATAGTTTGCAACATTATACCCCCTGGCTCGAAATCTATCCATCAGTTCTCTATTATGTTTTTGTAACCCATCTTCAGAGGAACAAATTCTTTTGACCCTTAGAAATAGGGACTTGGGAATGTTATTTACAATATGAGAAGGATGGCAGCTATCTGTCACCAATAGAGTGTTATAGTGAATTACCTTTCTAAAAAGTGTAGTTTTCAATGTATCATCAGGTTGTTTAATAACTTTAACATCAAGGAAAGAAATTTGCTGGATATCATAAAGAACAGTAAAATGTAAACTCCATTTATTATCATTTAAATACTGGACACATTCTTTAAAGTACATCAGATTTCCATACTAACCAGCAATCGTCTAAATAACGTCTCCAAATATCCATCTCCAGCAAAAAAAATATTATGTCTGTCATCATACATCAATTGTTCTTCTACAAATCCCATAAAAAGATTGGCATAAACAGGGGTAAGGGGTGCCCCCACTGCAGTGTCTTTCAATTGTAAATAGCAGTCTCCATTAAAATAAAAAACATTCCTGGTCAAAATCTGTTCAGTTTAACATAGTAGGAAGGTATTAAACCCAGGTTCATAAATACCCATTCGATTTAACCAAAAATCTACCGCTTGTAAACAAGCCCAATGGGGTATATTTGTGTATAAAGCCTTTATATCTAAAGTACACATATACCAAGTCTGATCTAACTGTGTCAGATAATATATTAAGAAACTCCATAGTGCTTTGTATCCTGGCACGAACTCCTACTAATAAAGGCTTAAGATACTTAGTGAGAAAAGAAGATAGTGTTTTTTTTTTTAAGAACCATGGCCCGACACAATGGGTCCACCTGTTTTTTTAATTTTTTTTTTATTTTTTATGAATTTTAGGAAGCAGATAAAACTGTTGTGGTTTAGGATCAACAACTGTCAAACGGTATAATGTACTTTTAGTAAGAACACCTTCTTCAAAAGCTAAAGACAAAAAAGAATCTATCTTTTTTGAAATGTAAAGTTTGTCTGTGATCATTGTTTCCATGTGAAAACACCATTTGTTTGATAAAACTGTACATCTAATAATCGACTCATAACTTCTTGCACATACATTTCCCAATTCCAGAGGACTAATGCACCTCCCTTGTCTGTATTACTTACGACCACTTTATGATTATTTTTAAGGACTTTAGTGCTCGATATTGTTCATGAGTTAAATTTCTCCTGGAAAACGACTTATATCAAAATTAAACTATAAATCTTTCATTACTTTTTGGTGAAAAACAGAAACACATTTATTCATTGGTGGATTAAAGGATATCAAGGACTGACATCAGAGTAAAGGCAAAGAGAAAGAAATGGGGGGGGGGGTCCTAAATGAAAGACCAGCACTGGTTGAAGTTTTAGTAGAATCTAGAACAGAATTTGCCACTAATAAAGGAAACATTAGTATAGCATATAAAATATTGCATGATAACTAAAAGAATCAATCAGAAGAGGTTAGAAAGGATTGGGAAGAGATACTGGATAAGCAATTCCCAAAGAAACAATGAGGGGACATACGTATGTCTCCCAAATATGCAACAAAGTATAGAAAATTTAGGATCTTTGCTTGGAAATGTTTGCATATGCATTTTTATACCCCAAATAAACTCAGGTAGATAGCAAATGTTGCTGGTGTGTTGAGGAAGAAAGAGGAATCTGGAAACATATTTTCTGGGAGTGTAATGAGTTGGCAGACTTTAAAGATTCCCTGTAGACTGCTCTGTCAGAGATAATGGGTGAGCAAACTGGTATAACCAAGGAAATTATTTTTTTACGCTATGATAAAGAATCTGAAGTGCCTAGGCATAGCAAGGCCATGCTGAGTCTAATTACAATGTCTGCCAAAAAAAGCAATTACTAGAAAATGGAAATCAAAGTCTAAACCAACTTTACTATAGTTAGCAAAGATAGTAACAGAGATAAAACAAGTGGATTTGGCATCTATAGAAAAGGGTTGGAGCAAATTATGGCAATATTTTACTCGAAGGCCTCGCCTTTCGTTTTGCGCAGAAGTGGGCATGTCGCGAATTGATTGATGACCAGGTCTGCATACGTAAGAGGGCCCATCTCTATACCGGAAGAATGCAAAGTTCCTATAATCACGGCTGCACAGGTAAAAAACACACTCTTCAAAGCCAAGAACACAGCATCCATGGGACCTGACAATATCCCAGGCTGCGTTCTACATGAACTACAGAATGAACTGGCACCCTACCTAAGTACCATGTTCAATCATAGCCTCACCTCAGGCTTTGTACCCACTGGATGGCGCACCACGACAGTTATCCCACTCCACAAAGGGGGAGCCACGACGGACCCCGGGAACTACCGCCCCATTAGCCTGATGAGCCTGGTCTGTCAGGCCATGGAACATATCATCATGGAACTCATAAACAAAGACGTTGGTAATCTCCAGACTCTGAACCCTACCCAGTTTGGATTTGTAAAAGGCAGATCATGTCTCCTAAACCTGGTTGACTTCTTTAAAGCAGTCACCAAAGCCATAGATGAGGGTAAAATGGTTCACACAGCTTATCTAGATCTCGCCAAGGCTTTCGACACCATCCCCCACTCTGGAATTATAGATAAGCTCACTAAACTAGGTATAAATCCCTATGTCACAAGATGGGTTGCCAACTGGCTCACGGACAGAACCCACACTGTGAAAGTAGCAGATTCCAAATCCGACATCAGACCAGTGACAAGTGGAGTACCACAGGGTTCAGTCCTGGGTCCTCTCCTGTTTGGTATCTACTTCCCTGAAATGCAGGCTAACACAGAAGGTCTTTGGCTAACAAAGTTTGCAGATGACTGCAAACTAGGAGCCATAATCAAAACTCCTAACGATGTGGACAAACTACAAAAAGGACTCACTGAGACAGATACCTGGTGTCAAAGCCATGGCCTGAAGCTCAATGCCAAAAAGTGTATTGTCATCCCCTTTGGTAAAAACTCTGTACCCATGAACTACCACATAGCTGGTAGTCTACTTAATGCCGAAAATGTGATAAGAGACCTTGGGACACAGGTGGACAGTAGTCTCTCCTTTCATAATCACATCGCGACAGTGGTCAGGAAATCACAAAGGATTCTCATCCAGAAAAAAAGAGGTCATTGTTCCCCTCTACTCATTACTCATTAGACCCATTATAGAGTACAACGCCCCTTTTGATACCACACAAGACATCTCCGATGACTGGAAAGACTACAGAAATACCTCACAAAAAGGATTACCGGCCTCAAACAGATACCCTACGCAGACCGTCTCAAAAAACTACAGTTTTACTCCATCGCATATCGACTACTCAGGGGTGATCTCTGCCTAACATACAAAGCTATGTCAAACCCAGAGCTGTTGGACATGCTCCACTTAAAGAAATCCCAATCCCTCCGAGATACACGCTCTAGGGACCTAAACCTTGTCACCACAATAAACAGAACATGCTGGAGGGATAGATTCCTGTCCCAGAGACTTCCCATACTCTGGAACAGACTACCTATCAATGTCAAACAGTGCTCCTCATTAGCACTCTTCAAGAAAAATCTTGATGATTGGATGGGAAATGGGAAATTCACCCCGGGGATCACTTCTGTGGCTCTGTTCGACAGGGGCACAGGAAAATAATTTTCTTGGGTGGCGAAAGCCAGGGTACATTTTTTGGCTAGGCTTGTATGGGCTCTAGGGCCGATAGCCCAGTACCTACCTATGAACCTATGATCAACATGGCATGCTAATCTGCTGTTGAGATTGCCATGGGCATGCTAAAGCAATTAAAGTATGCATCAAACATACCACCCCAAAAAATGAAACCCCAAAAGTGGAAGCATATCAGTAACAACATAATCCTGTACGCATGCTAACGCAATAAAAATATGCATCAAACATACCACACCAAAAAATGAAAAATGTGTTAACAGCAATCAAGCACTGAGATCTTCTACTTAAGAAACAAATTAATTAACCCACCGACTTCACTTAATAGTGGTGGAGTGTTATTATTTTGCTTTTACTTTGAAATAGAATTAGGACACTGCTCCCTAGTCCATGTCTACGCATCACACTGGGTAACAAACTTAAGGTCTGATTTTTCAAAGATCGCTTTCATATATTGCTTTTTTTTCACCAGATAAAATGTTGTAAACTTCTTACAGGTGGCTTTTTTTAGATATATATGAAATATGCAGCAATCGACAAATAGGGATTATTTTTGTGTGTCCGTACGTTTTTAGATTGAAGTTTTGAAATTGTAATCACTGGGCTGCCTCAACAGCTATCACCGATGTTCGGACGTTTGATAAGGTAAGTAGAAAATTACTGTATTGTAATAGATTTATTTCCTGTCCGTACGTGTGTAGAGTGCAGGGTTTCAGTTTTAATTATTGAATTATTCTTTTTTTATGTGTTATATTTATTACTGATGTTGGTAACGTTTTATTGTTTTATTACATGTCAATAAGTGTCTTTAATGAAGGGCTTCATTTTTAATAATGAATTGTAGTGGTTGTCAGTGAGCTTGTTTTATTTTTTTTACATTACATTCTACATGTGTAGGGAATGCATATTCATTAATGAAATATCACAGGGGTGGGTTTTGGGAGGGGCTTGCTACTGCGCATCTGGTAAGGCGTTCAAGTAAAATATTGCCCAAATTACATAGGAAAAAATGGGAATTGTGGGATCAATACATGCAGAGGATTAAAAGAAGGCAGGATTTTATTGAGCTATATAACATTTGACTGACAATGACTGTATATATTATAAGTGATGTATAATATTTGCAGCTACAGTAAAACAAGACAATAAAGATGGATGAGTGAAATGTAAAAGGGCATCTGTGGTGCTATGGTTTGGGTGAAAGACATACTGGGATCAGTGAAAGGAGGTTGTTTGCAGTGAAGCTCTTGAGGAGCTGTGTGTGAATACATTTATCTTGTATTTTTAATAAGGGGAACCATACTGTGACAGTTCTGTTGCTAAGAGGTTTCTTCTGAATTACCCCTTTGTGAGGGGGTATGACAAAAGTTTTTTTTCCAGAGGGTTGGGTCATGGCTGTTTCGACTGCTGCTTCTAATGTTCCTAGTGTGGCTAATGTTCCGGTTGTCGTGCAAACTTTGTTGGCTCCTCATGTAGTTGCGGATGCTCCTGTTGGTATGAGAACTGTTTTGCCTACTTCTATTTCTAATGGTGAGCCCATTCCAGCTGATCATTTATTTAAATTTATGGAGGATAGAAGGCAGAAATTTCATAATCCGTTTGGAGCTCTTGGTGGGCTCTCCTCTGATATGTTTCCTCAAGAAATTCAGGACAGCGTGGATGATTTTGAAAAACTTATTTTTAGAGAAACACGCTGTCACTTTAATTTATTAGGTTTAACCAGATATGTTGAGCTAGATATTGCTCCCCGAGGTTTAAGGGCTTTTAAAAGCCCTTCCTTTGATTCTTCTGATAATGTTGATTTAGCTGCAGCACATACTTGTGCTATGGAATGGGTTAACATACTAGTAGAAAGGGAGCAGTTATTATACAAAAAACTTCAGGATCAACTACACAATATGCATTCGAAGTTATTGAATGAGATAGGAGACGAGAAAATTGCCGATATCTTTAAAAACATTAAAGAAAAAAATAAATAAATATGAGAATGAACAGGTCCATCTTAAATCTACTAAAATTAAAAGAGACATACGTGATTACGCTAATGGGCGTGCCTTTTTGTGGAAAAAGAAACAAAGTTTCCGTTCAGGGCAAATGGCGAAGGCTAGTAAAAAACAATTCTCTGTTTCTTTTGCTTCTTTGGATGGTTTATGTCTTACTACGGACTCTGAGGGTGAAATTCATGAATTTCCCGCTTTACCTGGCGCTCAGGATCCTGTAGCACATCAACAATGTTTTTGTTACAATGAAGACAATGCCAAGAGAGGAAATAAGAAAAAGGGAACTGGTTTCTGTTCTCCAACATGTGAAGGACAAGTTAAACAAACATTTAAATGAGGTAGATGGAAATGAAATATCGGACACGGTTTCTTTTCCTGTCTCTAATGTTATTAATTTATCTGGTTCTGTTCTAACTACTGAAGAAGCAGCTGTTCTTCAGTTAGGTTTAAAATTTGTACCTACTGTTACACCAAGGTATTATTTGATTAAACAAGAAGTATTTAAGTTTGTTAGAAAATTATATCTAAAATGCTTTTTTGCACAAGGGAATGAATACCACATATGGGAGGAGTCTTATTCATAGTTCTGATAGTGACAATAGTGTAGATAGTTTATTTTCATGTTTATCAGATGATGTTGATTTTTTTATTTCCCCTAATGCTTATTCTTTGTTAAATACTGATGGTATTAAGTTTCATAGTAAATTTATACCTCCATATACCAATCAGACTGTTACTCAGTTTTCTGAGATGGTTTATTTTTCCATCCAGGAACTTGTGAATTCATGTAACAGAAGTTCTTGGAGTTATAACATGACAAAGAATGAATGGTGTGCTTTGAAAAATCTTATGAATAGACGTGATTTAGTTATTAAGCCCACTGACAAAGGCAATAAAATTGTCTTACTTCACTATACCCAATATTATGAGATGTGTATGAAACATCTGAGTGATTCCTTGACTTATGAAATAAGTGAACAAACTAAATATCTAAATGCTATGAAGGAATATACTGTTTTAATTGAAAGAGGTATATGATTGGGTTATTTTGCCAAAAATGATTTGGACAAGAAATTTTGTGTGGATAACTGTCAGTTGGCCACATTCTATTGTCTTCCTAAATTACATAAGAATTTATTGAGTCCTCCAGGCCATCCTATTGTAGCTGCTACCAATTATTTTTTACAGAATGTTGGTATTGTTATACATAATTATTTGTTGCCTTTTGTGGAAAAACTTGATTCCTATATAAAAGACTCTTTTGATTTTATTGATAAGATCTCTCAGATTTTGTGGACAGAAAATATGTTTTGGGTTAGTGTAGATGTGGTCAGTCTATACACAAATATTGGTCATAAAGATGGAATGCAAGCATTACATTTTTTTTGGGAGATAGTCCCACTTCACATTACATTATGGATTCAACAAATTTTTGTTTAGCTAATAATTTTTTTTAGTTTTAATGAAGTGATTTATCATCAATTGAGAGGTACAGCCATGGGGGCACCTTTTGCCCCCCATGTATGCTAATTTATTTATGGCCAAATTTGAGTTGGAATATATTTATACTAATGCATTTTTTCAACATAATGTTTTACTTTATTTTCGTTATATTGATGATTTAATTTTTTTATGTAAGGGAGGTTTTGATTTTTTACCTAAATTTGTTTCAGATATTAATAACAATAAGTATAATATTAAATTTGATGGTTTACAATTTGGAAATAAAGTAAATTTTTAGATATTTGTTTAACAGGAGGTATAGATGGCCGCATTTCTACTATGGTACATCGTAAGTTTGTGGATGGCAACCAATATTTATTTGGTAAGAGCTGCCATCCCCCTCATACATTGAGATCTTTACCTTATGGAAAATAAGTTAGGTTGTCCAGATTATGTAGTGATGGTGTTGATTTAGAGAGACAAATTAATGGTTCCATTAATATGTTTTTACAAAGAGGTTACAGTATTGAGTTGATTAGAGAATCTATTGATAAATTATTAAAAGTTGATACTGATTATAATATCGACAATAAATATTCTGTTAATGGGGCGGAAAATAAAAATATATGGTCTGGTAGGAGAATTATTAAGCAACAACAGAATAATAGTAAAGAACAACAAGACATTTATTTTGTGACCACTTTTAATTTATTAAGTGATAAAATTTGGGAATATATTAAATATTATTGGAAATTTTTGCTACAGGCTGAATTTATGAGTAAACTTATTCCTATTATACCTAAGGTTGCATATAAAAGAGGACAGAATTTAGGGGACAAATTAGTTAAAGCTTACTATGTTTGCCCTAGTAATCAATTTAGTCCTTTATCGCTTACCTATGGTACTATACCTTGTTGTTCTTGTAATATACGTTCTCATATTAAACTATATTTTCCCAAAATAAATGGTATAAGGTTTACACCAAAGAATTGTTTTTCATGTCATACCTCTGGGGTTATTTATTGTCTCAGGTGCCCCTCCAACCTTTTTTATATTGGCGAAACAAAAAGAAAGTTTAAAGTAAGGTTGCAGGAGCATATTCGTGATATTAAAAGGGGAGTATTAGAAAGTCTGGTAGCATTGCATTTTGTGGAGAGACACAATTGCAATGTTAATTTATTGGAGGGAACTATTTTGGAACAAGTTTTTGTTAAAAAAGGGGATAATAAATTATTGAAGAATATTTTATTATATAAAGAAACTATTTTCATACTGAAATATATTATGTTGTCACTGATGAGTCTTAATAAAGAAGTCAATTGGAGATGTTTACTTTAATGTATATTTTTTGTATTATATGTATTGTATGTATTTATTTGGTTAGTTTTTTATGTCTTATTTTAAATCTGGATTTCAATTGATTAATTAAGTGGATAATTGACTTTGGTTAATTAATTGTGTTAGGTATAAAAGGGAGTGTATGTACATTATTATCTTTGTACTCTTGGAAGGCTGTTGTGGCCGAGGCACTAAGACTGATTTCTACATTAAATTGATTTGTGGGGAATTCGTGTTGTTTCTTCTGGTTTTTAGTCTTTTTAAGACTAATTTTGGTTGTTTTTGGTTGGGACATGGCTCTCTGTAATAGCACGGTTAATAAGTACGGAGGCTGGTTAGGCTAATGTGTCTGCTGCCATTTTGATGTACTCGCCTGGAAAGGTATATGTAGCTAGACTTGTG
Source organism: Protopterus annectens (assembly GCF_019279795.1). Classification (NCBI taxonomy): domain Eukaryota; kingdom Metazoa; phylum Chordata; order Ceratodontiformes; family Protopteridae; genus Protopterus; species Protopterus annectens. The sequence continues at coordinate 772,209,146 of NC_056746.1, read as the reverse complement.
GACTTTAGACTTTGGAGACATTTTCTGACTGTTGAAATAGGGGCAGGTTTTAAGGAGAAGGATGTTGTAAGGTCATTTAGCAAAGTAGGTGATGAAGGAGTAAAGGAAAACATTTCTGACAAGAGATAAAACTGTTTAAATGAAGTCATTGTTAAAATGGGTGGCAATGCCACTGGTATTATTATTAGTTGATGGTGTTGGTGTAGTTTGAATAGGGTGGATAAGAATTTTCAGTGATGCCCAGAAGAGCTTTGGGTTATGTTGGTGTTTTGATTTTGTTTGTGATCATTGCCTCCAGGTTTTGGACCTGATGAGCTAAGTTGTTTGGTGTCTTTTAGTATCCAAACTGTTGGATTAGATTTCATCTGTTTTGTTCTGATGGGTACAAGGTCACTTGTATATTCAGAATATATGGAAATAGTCTTTTAAATTTTAATAGTGTTTCCTCTAGAGGGATTACGTCTTATCTCAGTTATACACCAAAAGGATGGAAGTCAAAATGTGTACTTATAATTTGCTGGGGTTGTGTGCCTCCTTATACTGTGGTTGCCTGTGGGTATTGTTTGCTGGTTTACCATTGAGGTAAGCCTGCTTATATTGTGGTTGTATGTGGGTATTGCTTTGCTGGCTTACAGCAAAGGTAGGGAGATGGTCACTGATGGTATCTAACAGCCAGCCACTGGTGAGTATTTTGCTTAGAGGTGAGAATTCAATCCAGTGCAGATTCTTTACTGGTATTGTTATTAAGATAACTGGTGCACTGATGAGCTAAATTAAACTATATAGGTTAATTGTAAAGCTGGGCGCTAGCTCAACATATAAGTTGCCAGTCAGTTTTTACTAATCCCTTTATAATTCCTAGTAATTCTTAACCATATTTCTTTTTTTTATTTCTACCCTATTTTAAACTCCACTTTCATTTTATCTCACTCACTAGCTATCACTTCTGAAGAAATACCTATTCTCTCTAATAACTCACAAATAATTTCCACTCTCCATTCCTTAAATTCCTCTCTTTTTAACCAGTAGTTGGAAAGTGCCAGTCTCTCACTTTAACTTCATTAGCCTGCATTTTTATCTTAGTATTTATTAGTGAATTATCTGAAATTAGTTACTGGATGGTTGTTGAGGTTTTCAATCAAATGCACATGTTCTTGTGAAATATAATTTCTATTCAGTCTAGTCCAGTTATTGTACCTTTGGGAATACTATATAAATTCTGTCCGAATTCCTAGTACTGAATTAATGTCTTCCATACTAAACATTTTCATAAATTTCTTCAGAAATCCCGTCTTTTTTTATATTTTTTCTTATAGGTCCCCTGATTTTGTACAAAATGTTTTTAAGCTCCATAACAGAAGTTTTGGGGGAATATAAATACGTGTCAAAATAATCTTCTTCCCTTGCCAATAACCCCTTAATACCACAAATGTACTATTATTGTCCTTTTCCCCCCTCTTTTACCATTATTAGAGTCATAAACAATCATTATTATTTCCATTTTGCTGTACATATCCAACTTGAAATCCTTTCTCAGTCAAATTTACATCCTTATTTCTTTCAAAATACATTTCCTACAGCATTTCTATTTGCACTCTGCATGTCTAAATATAAGTCAATACTTTCCTTTTTGCCTGTACCTGTAAGGTCATTTACATTCCAAGATAGTATGGACAGAGTAGCCATTATGTTAAAAACTATCGAACACAACTAATACAAAAGATTTTTTTTTATTTGTATTTCCAACTTTTTTCTTGTATGCACGTATTTGGTAGGCTGGTCATTTCTCAGCCTATATCACATTTTTCAAGACTTGTTGTTTTAATAAAAACCTTCAGACATAAAAAATAAATACATTTCAGAACACCCCATCCCATTAACCAAGCACAAACACATAAAATTATGTAAATATTCAAAAAAATGAAATTTAACCCTATAGATAAGCACAACTACCCAAATCAACAGCTGCATCAACATGTACTACCTAACCTAAAATTAAGGCTACCTATGCTAAAGCACATGCTACAACCTGTATTCCAGCTTACACTGATTGGTACCTACTATATTCTTATCTTGTTTGCAGATGTGAAAAACAGCTCGTCTGCTTTCAGGAAACATTAAATGTTAGCCTTAAGAAAAAAAAAACACTGGCTATTTTTAAATCAAACTGAAATGTACATTGTTCTATTAAATATATTTAAGTATTCAGGTTGCTAGGGAGGCTACTATCTTTTATTCACTTCCCATAATTTCCAACTTTTTTTCACTTAACTGTTTGATATTGCCCCTTACATTTTGCATTTCCCTCAGCAAAGAATGCTTAGAATTCTCAAGATTAATTGCCTGTAACTGCAAAAAGCTTATCTCCATGTAAAAATAGTCAACAATGAGAAGAAAAATAGTTAACATCTCTGCAGATGCATGAAGGAATCTTTGTAATGTCCACTCAAAACAGAATGTGCAACTGCCTTTAGCTGCAGACTTCTGGACTCCCACTGAAACTATTTTGTAATGGGGGAAATCTAATACCTTTGCAGATGCAAGTAACGTTTTCATGGCTTTCATCATTTTGTCTTATTTTTCAAGCCTACCAGCTTGCAAAACACTTACTTATAGCTTAAGTCAGGTGCATTAATCTAGATATCCACCCTTATAAAAATAACAGAAATTATCTTAATTCTATATATGGTATAATCAAAGCAGTTTTACACCCAAACACAAGCAGCCAGAATCACAGCATATTAACTTAATGTTTTTTCCAGCCTTTCTTCTCTTGTTATACTGTAAAGCCATAATTTCTTACAGTTAAAACATATTTGTTTACTTAATATCTTTAGCACAGAAAACCATCAATGAAAAGACTCTCATTACTTACACTTAAAATAACCCCATACTCAGTATGCAGAACTGCTTTACTACAGAACATGACATTTATATCATGTTACAGTTAGTTTTTCCTTTTAGTATCCTTCTATATATTCATGACATAAAGAGGGGTATAAGATTTACAGTCCACCCACAAGTTTAACAAAGTCAGCAGAAGTCCAGTCTTTCTCAGCCACTTTGTACTGCAAAGCCATATATTACAAATGTGATTGATCAATGCTTTATAGTCTCCCACTGACTGACCAACTTCAGTATCGCTGCTCTCATCCTGTTCATCTCCAAAGCCCACCCCCAACACCAGACTTTGGTTCAAGGCCAGGGTACTTCTGATTCCTCTAGTCAACTCATGTGCTTATTTTGCTCTCTCATGCATTTTCACTTGGAATATATGAAAAGGTTTCACTGGCAAAATTCCTCTATGAACTTCACGGTCAGAAGAATGAGAAAAAGAGTCTCTCTCTGATGGTTCACTTTTTACAGGATCAACTTTTTCATTTCCTCCTTAGCCTGTTCTGCATCCAAAAATGTCTTTGATCTTCCAGGACAAAAAATATTCTGAAGACAGTTGGATACAGCAGCTAGAATCTCACACCTACCTCTCAAAATGTGCCTATTTTCTGCCTTCTATAAAATGAAAAATAATTTTCTATTAACACTCTGCTGTCTCCAGTTTTTAATATTTTTGCACTAAGAACATGATTCTTTTGAGGCCTTGTTCAGTTTAATTCTGCTGGCTGCCAAAAAAGTGGTTAACAGAAAATGGAAATCACAGTCTAATATGACTATATTTGTAGAACTAAATACTGTAAAAGAGATAAAAGAAGAGAGATCTTTAAAAAAAGGAAGGAGCACATTACATAGAAACAAATGGACATTGTGTCAACAACACATGCAGAAGAATGTTCAGGAGAATGAGTGAGGTTTAAAGGAAGGTTGGAATTTAGCAAATTCTGTAATACTGGTCTGATAAGTTATAAAAAATAAATATGTGACATATAATGTATGTAAAAGGATAAAAATGACAATGTGATATGCTGCCAAAGTATGACTGCCTATGTCTTAAGTGGTAACTTAATAAATGTATTTAAAAAAAGATTAACTGCTTGCATATGCAGACAGATTCATGTAAATGTAGTCAGCAAAGAGAAAAAAAAAAAAACAATACCTCTGCAGATGCATGAGGGATCTTTGTAAATTTTACTCAGAACACCATGTACAGACTTCCCCTCACCAGCTGCCCTCAGCTACAGACTTAATGGTTTCCAATGAGAACATTTGCTAATCAAAAAAAAAAAAAAACTGAAAGAAACATAGTATTTTTCATTTCTTTCATCTTTGTCTTATTTTTCAAGCCTATTTGCTTACAAAAAACGTGTTTATAGCTTAAGCCAAATACATTCATCTAGACACCCGCCCTTGTAAAAACAATGGAGATTATTACCGGAACTCTACATGTAATATATTTAGTACACTTTTACATCCTGCCCAGCAGCCGAAGATCACGGCATTATACTAACTTACATTTGCTTCTGTACAGCCTTTCTTATTTTGTTATAGTGCAAAGCCTATATTTCTTATAACTAAAAGACTGAAACAATCCCTCATATTTAAAAATACCCCCTGACTGTATCCTGTAAAAAAAGTGCTTTGTAATACAGCATGCAGTTTACATCCCTTGAAATGTGCTACAGAAATACTGATAAGATCAAAAATTG